>NC_088233.1:11319815-11385353 GCF_036934945.1 Oncorhynchus masou masou | reverse complement strand
CAAATGTAATGTTTTCTCCATGTCAGAACTTTACTACAGTGATGATGCAGTACACATCATCACCAGTAGAGGTGAGTAAAGTAACAAAGTTTCACTAAGGACAAGCCTCAGATTTCACACACACCTGACATCAGTGACAGGGCAGATGGGAGCAAACTTATAGTCTGTGTTTACCTTTCTTTCAACAAGGCTCGTTGGTCTAGGGGTATGATTCTCGCTTTGGGTGCGAGAGGTCCCGGGTTCAAATCCCGGACGAGCCCATCTTTTCTGAACACTACAGGCTCGTTGTACTGTCCAAGATAATCATTGTCTCCTTGGGAAAGTGGAGATGACTGTGCATATTCAGCAGAAACAGTGACATTCAGTCATGTATTGGTTTCTAGAACAAACAGCAGGCTCACAGGATACCAATGTCGTCTATACTTGTATTATGAGAACGAGCCGAACGACTGGTCGTATAACTGACAAGCCTAATTAGATAAATACTCTTATCTGTCAGCCACGGAGAAACTTCCATATGGTTTTATTTGCAGCTGTAACACTATAGTCCTGGATAGGCCTCAGTCCTCATAATGCAAACGATAACTTACAGCACTTAAGAAAGATGTCAACCACAGACAATGGTTTAATTTGCAAATCTGACAATGTACTGTACACTGAGTGTACTAAACAATAGGAACACCTTCCTAATATTGAGTTGCATTCCCTTTTGCCATCAGAAAAGCCTCAAATCGTCAGGGGCATGGACTTTACAGGGTGTCGAAAGTGTTTGACAGGGATGCTGTCCCATGTTGACTCCAATGCAGTTGTGTGTTTTCTCTGAGAGCTGGTCTCTCTAGAAACCTTCTGATGTTGAGTTGAGTGCTGTACCCATCCATCATGTTGCCATGGTTGGTCACAGTTGTGTCAAGTTGGTTGGATGTCCTTTGGGTGGCGGACCATTCTTGACACACACGGGAAACTGTTGAGAGTGAACAAAACAGCAGCATTGCAGTTCTTGACACACTCAGACTGGCACCGACTATCATACCCCATTCAAAGGCACTTCAATATTTTGTCTTGTCCGTTCACCTTCTGAATGGCACACATACAGAATATGTCGCAAGGCTTAAAAATCCTCCTTTAACCTGTCTCCTCCTCTTCATCTACACTGATTGAACTGAATTTAACAGGTGACATCAATATGGGATGATAGACTTCAGCTGGATTCACCTGATCAGTCTATGTCATGGAAAGAGCAGGTGTTCATAATGTTTTGTAAACACAGACTATTTATTTACATTTATGTAACCTTTATTTAACTAGGCAAGTCAGTTAAGAACAAATTCTTATTTATAATGACGGCCTACCCTGGCCAAACTCGGACGACGCTGGGCCCATTGTGCACCGCCCAATGCGACTCCCAATCACGGCCGGATGTGATACAAATCCCGGACGAAAACCTCCTTTTAAGAAGTCAAATGACTTACAGACTACACATAGTCCACACGACAGTCTACATACAGTCTATGACAGACTTGGTAAGTCTATTTCATGGAAGGAGCAGGTGTTCCTAATGTTTTGTGCACTCGGTGTATGTAAAACTCACCCAAAAGTGTCAGTTACCACTAGAGAGTGGTAAGGAGAGTCTAATAGCCAAAACCTGCCACATCACAGATTCTGGAAGTTAACTCACAGGCTGATGAGGAGAAGGGGATGGGAAAAGTGTAACGATCGGTTGGTTTCCCTAAGCAGGCTTGTTGGTTTAGTCATTCAACTGAGACTGCTCTTCTCTGTATCACGGAGGCGCTCCGCACTGCTAAAGCTAACTCTCTCTCCTCTGCTCTCATCCTTCTAGACCTATCGGCTGCCTTCGATACTGTGAACCATCAGATCCTCCTCTCCACACTCTCCGAGTTGGGCATCTCCGGCGCGGCCCACGCTTGGATTGCGTCCTACCTGACAGGTCGCTCCTACCAGGTGGTGTGGCGAGAATCTGGCTCCTCACCACGCGCTCTCACCACTGGTGTCCCCCAGGGATCTGTTCTAGGCCCTCTCCTATTCTCGCTATACACCAAGTCACTTGGCTCTGTCATAACCTCACATGGTCTCTCCTATCATTGCTATGCAGACGACACAAAATTAATCTTCTCCTTTCCCCCTTCTGATGACCAGGTGGGGAATCGCATCTCTGCATGTCTGGCAGACATATCAGTGTGGATGACGGATCACCACCTCAAGCTGAACCTCGGCAAGACGGAGCTGCTCTTCCTCCCGGGGAAGGACTGCCCGTTCCATGATCTCGCCATCACGGTTGACAACTCCATTGTGTCCTCCTCCCAGAGCGCTAAGAACCTTGGCGTGATCCTGGACAACACCCTTTCGTTCTCAACTAACATCAAGGCGGTGGCCCGTTCCTGTAGGTTCATGCTCTACAGCATCCGCAGAGTACGACCCTGCCTCACACAGGAAGCGGCGCAGGTCCTAATCCAGGCACTTGTCATCTCCCGTCTGGATTACTGCAACTCGCTGTTGGCTGGGCTCCCTGCCTGTGCCATTAAACCCCTACAACTCATCCAGAACGCCGCAGCCCGTCTGGTGTTCAACCTTCCCAAGTTCTCTCACGTCACCCCGCTCCTCCGCTCTCTCCACTGGCTTCCAGTTGAAGCTTGCATCCGCTACAAGACCATGGTGCTTGCCTACGGAGCTGTGAGGGGAACGGCACCGCAGTACCTCCAGGCTCTGATCAGGCCCTACACCCAAACAAGGACACTGCGTTCATCCACCTCTGGCCTGCGGCCTCCCTACCACTGAGGAAGTACAGTTCCCGCTCAGCCCAGTCAAAACTGTTCGCTGCTCTGGCCCCCCAATGGTGGAACAAACTTCCTCACGACGCCAGGACAGCGGAGTCAATCACCACCTTCCGGAGACACCTGAAACCCCACCTCTTTAAGGAATACCTAGGATAGGATAAAGTAATCCTTCTCACCCCCCCTTAAATGATTTAGATGCACTATTGTAAAGTGGCTGTTCCACTGGATGTCATAAGGTGAATTCACCAATTTGTAAGTCGCTCTGGATAAGAGCGTCTGCCAAATGACTTAAATGTAATGTAAATGTAAGGGTATGCTTCTCACTTAGGGTGTGAGTAGTCCTGGGTTTAAATCCCAGATGAGCCCACTTTTTGAGAAAATATGTGATAGATGTATTTAGGGTTGTCCTAAGTGAGTTAGTATATTGAAAGATCAAAAACAAAGTGGGGAGAAAAATCTTGCCAATAGGAAAAAGGTAGACTGTAAGTAGCAAATATGGATATCTGTAGGCCCTTTGGTAAAACAGAGATATAAAACAATATCCAGTCAGTATGGAATATAATGTACAGTGTCGTAATGTCAACGAGTGACTTTGAATTGTGTGACAGACGGTAATATAGATACATCAACTAGAATCTTCTCTAAATTGCCCATGCTTCAAACTGGATCCGGCATTATCCTTACATACAGTATATAATACTGAACTGCACCTACCAGTGAAAGACCTGTGAGAGATCCATCAAACACGTTACTCCCATAGGACATATATCCTGTCCAGCCAAATGCTACCACCTTCAGCGCCATCTCCAGCAGGTAGTAAAGGATGAAGAAACAGTTGATTGTCTGAAAAAACAGATCAGTGGGGGCTGCTGAGGGGAGGACGGTTCATAATAATGGCTGGAACGGAGGAAATGGAATGGCATCAAACCACCTGCTTGATGTATTTGATACCTTTCCACAGATTCCCTTCCAGTCATTACCACGGGCCGGTCCTCCCCAATTAAGGTGCCACCAACCTCCTGTGACAGAGATACATATAAAGTCTGTGAATTGCATGGAGCTATTGACATAAACTGTGCAAGACCCATACCTGCTATACATGAGTCATTCATGTCGGCAGTGCACTGCAGGCACAGTAACTAATGTCTACTTGTAACTACTACTTGTAGTACATTTTATGTTCAAATGGCCTTAAATGTTGAGCCTCTAAATAGTAGTTGTCTGGGTCAGAGAGATTCTTCTCACAGTCAATTACCAGGAGATTCTAGAGTAACATTGATGACGCTTAGATGCATATACAGAAGACTTAATACATGCATATACAGTAGACATAATACATGCATATACCGTACTGTGTTTGTGCAGAGTCTAGAATAGCTACTAGGTGGCAGTCTCTGAGCAGTTTTACTGAGCATGCAACAGCATCAACTTGAGAGGAATTCCATATGCACGTGGCATGCAATGGAATTTAAACTCTTGGTTGTTAACTGTTTGACAGGCTCGTTGGTCTAGGGGTATGATTCTCGCTTAGGGTGCGAGAGGTCCCGGTTCAAATCCCGGACGAGCCCTCCTTTTAAGTTGTCAAGCAACTTACAGTATGAACAGGCCAACATAGAGTGTACAAAGCACAGTAGTGTACATTCACTAAAGCATCTCTATCAACAATATTACTGTGAATAAGTAGCCTGGAATCTTAACTCATAAGCTCTGTTTCAATATTGTTATGGTGAAACAAAGCATGTCAGTTAGGATTCCAGGCTAGTATCATAACTAAGAGCTGTTAGGATCAAGCAGAAAAACAAATATCTAAGTTAATTCGTGAAATATTGTGACATTGTGAACTTGTGACAGAGTGAACTCACACAGATACAGATAACATTGGCCAGGGGCACGTTCCCCACCACAGTGACCACACGTTCCCCACCACAGTGACCACACGTTCCCCACCACAGTGACCACACGTTCCCCACCACAGTAACCACACGTTCCCCACCAGAGTTACATAATGCTGACTGAAGATAAACTGAACCTTGCGCAGGAACTTAGACGAGTACTCAGGCAATGGAGGATGCTACAGAGGGAAACAATGACTTCAATCTGCTGTTCAGTCTCCTTTCACAATAACTTTCAAGTTTGCTTCTGTCCAAATGTTTGCTTCCGTTGCAAATGCAAGCACAAAGGAAAATGATGAAAGTCTGCTTGGAGTTAGACTGAAAGTCTGCCAACTGCATAGTTTTGAAGAAATGAACATTGTCGTAGAGATGAAATATAAATACCTGTTTGATCCTGTCCTTGTCCAGCTCATCAAACAGTCTCTGGAAGGCCTCCTTGGGGATGAAGCCACTGGATGACTGAGACGCTTTCTGAGGAAATTACACTTTTTGAATCTTTTGACGTACCAAAAGTGTTCACAATTCAGAGGTGTGGCCATGTACATATATAACTTCATAAAACAGAGCGTTGTTTAACGCTATGTATTACAGTATGTTGTTTCAGGTAAGGAGGGAACCATCTCACCTTCATGATGGCATCTCTGTAATAACCTGTTGTATGTTAATAAACTAAACACCACAAAGGGGTCCTGTCTTACACGGTAACATCCTCAGAGAAGGTAGGTTCCTGGCTCTGACAGTGCAGCAGCTCAAAAGCTGTCCTGACGCCCAGATGTCAGGGCAGCTATGGAACCCTGACCAGTGATGATTATTTGACCGCGCTGGCCATCTATGAACGTTTGAACATCTTGAACTGTTCTGAGGACAAAAAGGGGTGTAACTCAATATTAGGAACGTGCCTGAGATGAGAAGCAGGTACGGGGTGTCAACATTTTAAACAGGAACAAACAGGTAACAATAGAGACACAACGTCGGCACAGCGGGTAAAAAAACACATATGGCAATCAATGTTGAACGACCAGACCCCATCAATGCAATCAGCCTTGTCTCAGGATGGTAAGTTGGTGGTTGAAGATATCCCTCTAGTGGTGTGGGGGCTGTGCTTTGGCAAAGTGGGTGGGGTTATATCCTTCCTGTTTGGCCCTGTCCGGGGGTGTCCTCAGATGGGGCCACAGTGTCTCCTGGCCCCTCCTGTCTCAGCCTCCAGTATTTATGCTGCAGTGGTTTATGTGTCGGGGGGCTAGGGTCAGTTTGTTATATCTGGAGTACTTCTCCTGTCCTATTCGGTGTCCAGCGTGAATTTAAGTGTGCTCTCTCTAATTCTCTCTTTCTCTCTTTCTTTCTCTCTCTCGGAGGATCTGAGCCCTAGGACCATGCCTCAGGACTACCTGACATGATGACTCCTTGCTGTGCCCAGTCCACCTGGCCGTGCTGCTGCTCCAGTTTCAACTGTTCTGCCTTATTATTATTGGACCATGCTGGTCATTTGAACATCTTGGCCATGTTCTGTTATAATCTCCACCCGGCACAGTCAGAAGAGGACTGGCCACCCCACATAGCCTGGTTCCTCTCTCGGTTTCTTCCTAGGTTTTGGCCTTTCTAGGGAGTTTTTCCTAGCCACCGTGCTTCTACACCTGCATTGCTTGCTGTTTGGGATTTTAGGCTGGGTTTCTGTACAGCACTTTCAGATATCAGCTGATGTACGAAGGGCTATGTAAACACATTTGATTTGATTTGGGGAGCCTGGCGCCCTCGAACGCCAGGGGGGAAGAGCGGGAGCAGGCATGACAAACTTAAATTGGGTGATACTCTCTGCAAAGTCATCAAAGTTGTTTGACCAGTAACCAAGCTGTTCATAAGAACCACATTGTAGAGTTTTGTTTACAATCATTGTCATGATTCTGAGGTCAGCGGTAGTGCTGTACGAAATAGATAATACATGTAGGCAGGAAATAGGTTGTTTATAGGAAATAGGTAGTTTATTGTTGATGCTCGATTAAAAGCTGTGATTTCTGAGATATCATATCTCCTTCATACCTCAGGTTACTAGTAGGTGCTATGATAGTGCCTTTGAACGACCAGACCCCAAGCACAGCAAATACATAATAATCCATCTGCAAACAACGACGGCACTTCTTTACAATCGTACCAGTTTAACAGCTCTGGTATGACTTCTGTTATGTACGTACTGGTTTTGACAGTGTTATGTAGCCCTTATGACCTATGACAAAGGAGTCAAGAAAAGTGTTCTGGAATATGTTAAGGTATGGTTACAGTTCTACTGGACATTTCAGCTCTTTTGTGCTGAATATGCCTTGGACAATATATTATTGAGTTATATATCAGAGGAAATATATACAATATATAATACGATATATGGCCTCTTATAACTGACAAATGTAATGTTTTCTACATGTCAGAACTCTACTGGAGTGATGATGCAGTACACATCATCACCAGTAGAGGTGAGTAAAGTAACAAAGGTTCACTAAGGACACGCCTCAGATTTCACACACACCTGACATCAGTGACAGGGCAGATGGGAGCAAACTTATAGTCTGTGTTTACCTTTCTTTCAACAAGGCTCGTTGGTCTAGGGGTATGATTCTCGCTTTGGGTGCGAGAGGTCCCGGGTTCAAATCCCGGACGAGCCCTTCTTTTCTGAGCACTACAGGCTTGTTGTACTGTCCAAGATAATCATTGTCTACTTGGGAAAGTGGAGATGACTCTGCATATTCAGCAGAAACAGTGACATTCAGTCATGTATTGGTTTCTAGAACAAACAGCAGGCTCACAGGATACCAATGTCGTCTATACTTGTATTATGAGAACGAGCCGAACGACTGGTCGTATAACTGGCAAGTCTAATTAAATAAATACAGGGTGTCGAAAGTGTTCCACAGGGATGCTGTTCCATGTTGACTCCAATGCAGTTGTGTGTTTTCTCTGAGAGCTGGTCTCTCTAGGAACCTTCTGATGTGGAGTTGAGTGCTGTACCCATCCATCATGTTGCCATGGTTGGTCACAGTTGTGTCAAGTTGGTTGGATGTCCTTTGGGTGGCGGACCATTCTTGACACACACGGGAAACTGTTGAGAGTGAACAAAACAGCAGCATTGCAGTTCTTGACACACTCAGAACGGCACCTACTATCATACCCCATTCAAAGGCACTTCAATATTTTGTCTTGTCCATTCACCTTCTGAATGACACTTATATAGAATAAGTCTCAAAGACTTAAAAATCCTCCTTTAACCTGTCTCCTCCCCTTCATCTACACTGATTGAACTGAATTTAACAGGTGACATCAATACGGGATGATAGACTTCAGCTGGATTCACCTGATCAGTCTATGTCATGGAAAGAGCAGGTGTTCATAATGTTTTGTAAACACAGACTATTTATTTACATTTATGTAACCTTTATTTAACTAGGCAAGTCCGTTAAGAACATATTCTTATTTACAATGACGGCCTACCCTGGCCAAACTCGGACGACGCTGGGCCAATTGTGCACCGCCCAATGCGACTCCCAATCACGGCCGGATGTGATACAAATAACCGGAGACCTCCTTTTAAGAAGTCAAATGACTTACAGACTACACACAGTCCACATGACAGACTACATACAGTCTATGACAGACTTGGTAAGTCTATGTCATGGAAGGAGCAGGTGTTCCTAATGTTTTGTGCACTCGGTGTATGTGAAACTCACCCAAAAGTGTCAGTTACCACTAGAGAGTGGTAAGGAGAGTCTAATAGCCAAAACCTGCCACATCACAGATTCTGGAAGTTAACTCACAGGCTGATGAGGAGAAGGGGATGGGAAAAGTGTAACGATCGGTTGGTTTCCCTAAGCAGGCTTGTTGGTTTAAGGGTATGCTTCTCGCTTAGGGTGTGAGTAGTCCTGGGTTTAAATCCCAGATGAGCCCACTTTTTGAGAAAATATGTGATAGATGTATTTAGGGTTGTCCTAGGTGAGTTAGTATATTGAAAGATCACAAACAAAGTGGGGAGAAAAATCTTGCCAATAGGAAAAATGTTGACTGTAAGTAGCAAATGTGGATATCTGTAGGCCCTTTGGTAGAGATATAAGAGATATAAAACAATATCCAGTCAGTATGGAATATAATGTACAGTGTCGTAATGTCAACGAGTGACTTTAAATTGTGTGACAGACGGTAATACAGATACATCAACTAGAATCTGCTCTAAGTTGCCCATGCTTCAAAACGGATCCTGCATTATCCTTACATACAGTATATAATACTGAACTGCACCTACCAGTGAAAGACCTGTGAGAGATCCATCAAACACATTACTCCCATAGGACATATATCCTGTCCAGCCAAATGCTACCACCTTCAGCGCCATCTCCTTCAGGTAGTAAAGGATGAAGAAACAGTTGATTGTCTGAAAAAACAGATCAGTGGGGGCTGCTGAGGGGAGGACGGTTCATAATAATGGCTGGAACGGAGCAAATGGAATGGCATCAAACCACCTGCTTGATGTATTTGATACCTTTCCACAGATTCCCTTCCAGTCATTACCACGGGCCGGTCCTCCCCAATTAAGGTGCCACCAACCTCCTGTGACAGAGATACATATAAAGTCTGTGAATTGCATGGAGCTATTGACATAAACTGTGCAAGACCCATACCTGCTATACATGAGTCATATATGTCGGCAGTGCACTGCAGGCACAGTAACTAATGTCTACTTGTAACTACTACTTGTAGTACATTTTACGTTCAAATGGCCTTAAATGTTGAGCCTCTAAATAGTAGTTGTCTCGTTCAGAGAGATTCTTCTCACAGTCAATCACCAGGAGATTCTAGAGTAACATTGATGACGCTTAGATGCATATACAGAAGACTTAATACATGCATATACAGTAGACATAATACATGCATATACCGTACTGTGTTTGTGCAGAGTCTAGAATAGCCACTAGGTGGCAGTCTCTGAGCAGTTTTACTGAGCATGCAACAGCATCAACTTGAGAGGAATTCCATATGCACGTGGCATGCAATGGAATTTAAACTCTTGGTTGTTAACTGTTTGACAGGCTCGTTGGTCTAGGGGTATGATTCTCGCTTAGGGTGCGAGAGGTCCCGGGTTCAAATCCCGGACGAGCCCTCCTTTTAAGTTGTCAAGCAACTTACAGTATGAACAGGCCAACATAGAGTGTACAAAGCACAGTAGTGTACATTCACTAAAGCATCTCTATCAACAATATTACTGTGAATAAGTAGCCTGGAATCTTAACTCATAAGCTCTGTTTCAATATTGTTATGGTGAAACAAAGCATGTCAGTTAGGATTCCAGGCTAGTGTCGTCACTAAGAGCTGTTAGGATCAAGCAGAAACACAAACATCTATGTTAATACGTGAAATACTGTAACATTGTGAACTTGTGACATAGTGAACTCACACAGATACAGATAACATTGGCCAGGGCCACGTTCCCCACCACAGTGACATAATGCTGACTGAAGATAAACTGAACCTTGCGCAGGAACTTAGACGAGTACTCAGGCAATGGAGGATGCTACAGAGGGAAACAATGACTTCAATCTGCTGTTCAGTCTCCTTTCACAATAACTTTTCAGGTTTGCTTCTGTCCAAATGTTTGCTTCCGTTGCAAATGCAAGCACAAAGAAAATGATGAAAGTCTGCTTGGAGTTAGACTGACAGTCTGCCAACTGCATAGTTTTGAAGAAATGAACATTGTCGTGGAGATAAAATATAAATACCTGTTTGATCCTGTCCTTGTCCAGCTCATCAAACAGTCTCTGGAAGGCCTCCCTGGGGATGAAGCCACTGGATGACTGAGACGCTTTCTGAGGAAATTACACTTTTAGAATCTTTTGACGTACCAAAAGTGTTCACAATTCAGAGGTGTGGCCATGTACATATATAACTTAAATCAAATCAAAGTGTATTTGTCACTTGCGCCGAATAGAACATGTTTAGACCTTACAGTGAAATGCTTACTTACAGGCTCTAACCAATAGCGCAAACAAGGTATTATGTGAACAACAGGTAAGCACAGAAATAACAACAACAGTAAAATAACAGTAGTGAGGCTATAACAGTAGTGAGGCTATAACAGTAGTGAGGCTATAAAAGTAGTGAGGCTATAACAGTAGTGAGGCTATAAAAGTAGTGAGGCTATAACAGTAGTGAGGCTATAACAGTAGTGAGGCTATAAAAGTAGTGAGGCTATAACAGTAGTGAGGCTATAAAAGTAGTGAGGCTATAACAGTAGTGAGGCTATAAAAGTAGTGAGGCTATAAAAGTAGTGAGGCTATAACAGTAGTGAGGCTATAAAAGTAGTGAGGCTATAAAAGTAGTGAGGCTATAAAAGTAGCGAGGCTATAAAAGTAGTGAGGCTATAAAAGTAGTGAAGCTATAAAAGTAGTGAGGCTATAAAAGTAGCAAGGCTTCATACAGACACCGGTTAGTCGGGCTGATTGAGGTAGTATGTGCATGTAGATATGATTAAAGTGACTATGCATATATGATGAACATAGAGTAGCAGTAGCGTAAAAGAGGGGTTGGTGGGTGGTGGGTGGCGGGACACAATGCAGATAGCCCGGTAGCAAATGTGCAGGGGGGCGCTTTTTGGTCAGGCCATTTGAGGTAGTATGTATATGAATGAATAGTTATAGTGACTCTGCATACATGATAAACAGAGAGTAGCAGCAGCGTAAAATAGGGTTTGGGAGGAGTGCTGGTGTGTTGGTCTACAGTTTAGCTGTAAATACGTATTTCTATATGACTTTCTCCGAATTCAGATCATCTTCTGTGTAAATAATATCTCCATTACCGAAATGGAACTACAAATCCCAGGGTGCTGTGTGGTAAATTTGCAATCCTCCGCTAATCTTATCATCGCTGGTTTTTGAGTTCCAGGATCAGAGCCGAGTGACTATCACACAGAGTCATATGTGCATATAGCTATCAATACGGTAGAGCCCTGTACATGACATCCGCGAGGCGCTAAACATTCGGGTGGACAGGGAACACAACAAAAATTAACATGGATTTAAATGCCATAATAGAAAACATGGAAACGGGTGATCAAGATGCCGCATTGATGGCACTGCAGACGTACAATAAAAAGGTACATTGTTGTCGTTATCGTTATCAAGTACCTTATGAAATATGTTTTCTTCTAAATTGAATTCCTATGCAATTTGACAGTAATAAGGTTGAACATCTCTTTTGACGATAATGTAACGGCATGACACTTTGATGATCAATTGCAACAGAAACATGCGAACGGACTGTTCAACCTCGTAGACGTCCTGAGCTCTTATAATAAGTGTTATTTTGGGGAGCGACGCATAAACGCACACGCACTTACATAGGGTAGGTACTACAGTGTGACAGTCAACTAACTGTCAGTTGAGCACCAGCAGCCATAATACATCTGTTGTAGGCCTATTCATAAATATATCAACATGTCATTGTAGCATTTTGTGCACATCATGCTGTTGTCATGGATAGGAAGGCTACAGTCTCTTTCTCTATCTCTCGATATCATTACAGGCATTGATTTGTGGGGTATCTGTACGATATCATAGCAGGAGAAAGCTAAAGGAAGCCTAGCAATATGCAGACACACTTTGAGTATATATCAGCCTTCCTAACCCTCAGACTACCACCCATAAGTATCATTTAATCGGATCTCTATGTTACCACCCTGCTGTCTGCTCAGTCTACTCTGTGGAGGCCATTGCCTGGGCAACCGACCTCATACCCTGTAACCCTCTTTAGTCAACAATCCCCACTGTGTGTGTGTGTGTGTGTGTGTGTGTGTGATATTACTGTATTATTCCCATCGTATTCCACTGTATTATTATTTATAGTAGGTATTCAGCCTACATATGTCTGTGGACGAACACATTAGTCCCAATTCTGACATCCTTATGTGATGATGTCTGACTGGAAATGAATCAGTAAAATGATAGTGCCCTTTCTCAGCAGTGGATGAGTATCCCGTTCCTGCACACACAAAGTGCCTTTCACAACATACACTTCTCTGCAGAGACGTATACCATGTGACCATTACTAACATGTGACTTTGAAACAGGCATAATTGAGTCAAATTGGATTGAAGGCAATGCAGAAACAATTCAGCTTTACAAATTCATCCCAATGAGTCCATACTTATTGAGTCATAGTTTAGAGTGATGCTTGTTTGATTTGTCTTTCCTTAGACAGAGTTACCTCACAGAGACTACCCACCGAGCATCAGTAGTCAGCCCTACCTAGACTTCTGTGGGTTCGTATCTATTGGCATAACAGGATTAAGTCTTCTGAGAAACACAAATAGATTCCTGAAGCTTTGAGGCCCTTCAAATCCTGTCCATCTAAATGGTTCTCATCTGATCCTGTAGCTTTGGCCTGGCCCCCAGGCAGCTTCTGCTCTCTTTCCAACTCCAAATGGTATTGTCATGGCAACCATTGTTTGGTGTGCCAATGAGTGACAAGGAGTTGGCAAGATAGCACAAACTGATCTGGTACCAGGCTTACTGTAACATTACAAAGGGTTGGTCTGGTAACAGGCTTACTGTAACATAACAAAGGGTTGGTCTGGTAACAGGCATAGTGTAGTGTAACAAAGGGTTGGTCTGGTAACAGGCATAGTGTAGTGTAACAAAGGGTTGGTCTGGTAACTGGCATAGTGTAGTGTAACAAAGGGTTGGTCTGGTACCAGGCTTACTGTAACATAACAAAGGGTTGGTCTGGTAACAGGCTTACTGTAACATTACAAAGGGTTGGTCTGGTACCAGGCTTACTGTAACATTACAAAGGGTTAGTCTGGTACCAGGCTTACTGTAGCATAACAAAGGGTTGGTCTGGTAACAGGCTTACTGTAACATAACAAAGGGTTGGTCTGGTACCAGGCTTACTGTAGCATAACAAAGGGTTGGTCTGGTACCAGGCTTACTGTAACATTACAAAGGGTTGGTCTGGTACCAGGCTTACTGTAGCATAACAAAGGGTTGGTCTGGTAACAGGCTTACTGTAACATTACAAAGGGTTGGTCTGGTAACAGGCTTACTGTAGCATAACAAATGGTTGGTCTGGTACCAGGCTTACTGTAACATTACAAAGGGTTGGTCTGGTAACAGGCATAGTGTAGTGTAACAAAGGGTTGGTCTGGTACCAGGCTTACTGTAACATAACAAAGGGTTGGTCTGGTAACTGGCATAGTGTAGTGTAACAAAGGGTTGGTCTGGTACCAGGCGTACTGTAACATTACAAAGGGTTGGTCTGGTAACAGGCTTACTGTAGCATAACAAATGGTTGGTCTGGTACCAGGCTTACTGTAACATTACAAAGGGTTGGTCTGGTAACAGGCATAGTGTAGTGTAACAAAGGGTTGGTCTGGTACCAGGCGTACTGTAACATAACAAATGGTTGGTCTGGTACCAGGCTTACTGTAGCATAACAAATGGTTGGTCTGGTAACAGGCTTACTGTAACATTACAAAGGGTTGGTCTGGTAACAGGCTTACTGTAGCATAACAAATGGTTGGTCTAGTAACAGGCTTACTGTAACATAACAAAGGGTCGGTCTGGTAACAGGCTTACTGTAACATAACAAATGGTTGGTCTGGTACCAGGCTTACTGTAACATAACAAAGGGTTGGTCTGGTAACAGGCATAGTGTAGTGTAACAAAGGGTTGGTCTGGTAACAGGCATAGTGTAGTGTAACAAAGGGTTGGTCTGGTAACTGGCATAGTGTAGTGTAACAAAGGGTTGGTCTGGTACCAGGCTTACTGTAACATAACAAAGGGTTGGTCTGGTAACAGGCTTACTGTAACATTACAAAGGGTTGGTCTGGTAACAGGCATACTGTAGGTAAACTGTAATAATCTTCCACCCTGAAGTGTACCATATGCTCTCGTTTTTTGGTAAAACAATGATGGATCTTCCTTTTGAGAGAGAGAGAGAGAGAGAGAGAGCGAGACAGAGAGAGAGAGAGACAGAGAGAGACAGACAGAGGGAGAGAGAGAGAGAGAGACAGAGAGAGAGAGACAGAGGGAGAGAGAGAGAGAGAGAGAGAGAGAGAGAGAGAGAGAGAGAGACAGAGAGAGAGAGAGAGAGAGAGAGACAGAGAGAGACAGAGAGCGATAGAGAGAGAGAGAGAGAGACAGAGAGAGACAGAGGGAGAGAGACAGAGGGAGAGAGAGGGAGAGAGAGCGAGAGAGAGAGAGAGAGAGACAGAGAGAGACAGAGAGAGAGAGAGAGAGACAGAGAGAGACAGAGAGCGATAGAGAGGCAAAAGCTCTCACCACTGGAACAAGAGCACTCTACTTTACTGTACTGTATGCTAGTTCATAGTGTATTGGGGCAGCTGTTTTGTTGTGAAATGTTTTCTAATGTTTTCTCTTTACTTTCTTGTATCCTCCAAGATGACCCAGTGCTTCACATTTACCACAGATGAAGAGGAGCAGAGAGAGGTACGGAGTTTATTTTTTACTATGGATGTGTCGGAAACGGCACCCTATGTAGTGCACTTCTATTGACCGGAGCCCTATGGTGCCTAGTCAAAAGTAGTGCACTATCTAGGGAATAGGCTACATCTGAAAAGGCACCCTATCTCCCTTGTACGGTTGTTGGTCATTGAGGCATTGGTATTATCAGCTTTTTAACTATACTGTTTGTTTGTACTCTGGATTATGTAGAATCACAGTGAGATACAGCCCAAACACCAAAGTTCATAGTTGGTATCAACCAAACTGTATAGAGTATAGTATAACCCATGCTGGTCAGTCTCACCAAATCCCCTCCACCCTAACTCTCTTTTTCATCTTTCATCTCTTTCTTCTTGCGTGCCTGTACACTAGGATGGGAAGTTACAAGAGGTATACATGTGTAATGGTAGTGTTTCAGTATATTTCAACCCAAAGTTTATCTCTACAACTATTTCAATTCCTAATGATGTATTTAGACATTTGGCATAATGTAAGTAATTAACAATTGTTGTTACATTATATCAAGAAATACACTTTGGGTTCGTAGAAGTAGACATATAATTATTTTCATGAGAGACAACCTGCAGCAAGTGACCAAGACATTGTCTTTACATCTACAGGGGCATCAGACCCTCTTCCTGGATGTTTTCACAGCTAGTTGATGATGACTCACCCATGTGCTGCTGCACTTCTGCCACTATTGACAGCATGTTGTCTGATATCCATCACAATTATGTTTATCAGTCTTATCACTGACATGTTGAAATGTACTTAGGCCCATCGCTCCTCATGGTGTGTTGAAATATAGCCCATACTTATTTGAGAGTCCATATCATTTGATCATCCTTGGAGATGCCGTCCATAGCTGTATGTAACTTTATAGTCACTCTCCACAAATGTTATTGCTAAATACTTACTTAGGGCTTACAACTGCTGGAGTATAGGCCATCATCAACAGCAGTTGTCCATTATATCCGGGACTGGATGATTTGGTCAAGTTTTCTCAATGCCTTGGTCAAGTTTTCTCAATGCCATGGTCAAGTTTTCACAATACCATGGTCAAGTTTTCCACAATGCCATGGTCAAGTTTTCCACAATGCCATGGTCAAGTTTTCCACAATGCCATGGTCAAGTTTCCTCAATGCCATGGTCAAGTTTCCTCAATGCCATGGTCAAGTTTTCCACAATGCCATGGTCAAGTTTCCCTCAATGCCATGGTCAAGTTTCCTCAATGCCATGGTCAAGTTTTCTCAATGCCATGGTCAAGTTTTCTCAATGCCATGGTCAAGTTTTCTCAATGCCATGGTCAAGTTCTCAATGCCATGGTCAAGTTTTCTCAATGCCATGGTCAAGTTTTCTCAATGCCATGGTCAAGTTTTCTCAATGCCATGGTCAAGTTTTCTCAATGCCATGGTCAAGTTTCCTCAATGCCATGGTCAAGTTTCCTCAATGCCATGGTCAAGTTTTCTCAATGCCATGGTCAAGTTTTCTCAATGCCATGGTCAAGTTTTCTCAATGCCATGGTCAAGTTTTCTCAATGCCATGGTCAAGTTTCCTCAATGCCATGGTCAAGTTAAATGTGGGATGCGGTTAGTCCACTGTTGACACAGCACCCTATCTGAAAGAAGGCATTATGAGAGAACTTAGCAGATACTGGTTGTATCCCAAATGGCCTATTCCCTATGTGGTGCACTACTTTTGATCAGGGTCCATTGGGCTCCAGTCTAAAGCAGTGCACTATATAGGAAATAGGGGGCCATTTGGGACAAAGCCACTATTCCGTGGTGAATTTATTTCGGTTTGGAGCGACTTGGAGACGTCCTGACCGACAGGAAGTGTTCATTCATGTACTGTGTTTTGGAGAAATAGGGATCTGTGACTTGTATCTGTGACTTGTATCTGTGACTTGTATCTGTGACTTGCTTCAGTCTAATTGGTTACAACCAGTTACAAGCTATTATGTCATTCTTATCTGATGTCCTACATTTGCTGTGTCCTATCCCTCAAAGCTATTTATTTCGGGTAGCCACATGCTATCTCTGGAGACCTCACACAACGCAAGCTATTTAGGCAATTAATTGATGAGGGCATTGTCGATTCTCATTATCATAATTTCCCCAAGTATAGAGCAGAGCACAGGCAAGCTGAGTGAACAGCAACCATCAATCATTCTCAGCATTCAACAACTGACTTGTCCTCACTCTGTCTCCCAAAGGGGAGGGAAAGACATTATGCTGTGAGCCCTACATTTGCTGGGTTCAAATGGTACCCTATTCCCTACATAGTCCACTACTTTCGGCAAGAGCCCTGGTCAAAAGTAGTGCACACCAGAGGGAATGGGTTACTATTTGGGAGGTATTCTAAATGGCCCAGACTCCTGACTTAGGCGGCTATAATTCTGTTTCTGAAGCTTTTAACTTACTGCCTCAGGACATTCAGGGCCCGCTGGGTGCACTGTGTTATATCGGGACAGGAAAACATCTGACGTGCACAGACTCATGATCCTGAACTTTACTTGGTTATGGATGGGTTATGCTGTGTCTTTCTGACGATAACATAGTGTAGCTGGACTGTAGTCTACCTTCATAATGACAAGGCAATGCTGGACTGTAGTCTACCTTCATAATGACAAAGCAATGCTTGACTGTAGTCTACCTTCACAGGGTAGCTTGGTGGCTTTGATTCTGATTTGGTCTATTTTTACACAGTTTTAAGCCCAAACAGAGGACTTTCTGGAACTTAAAACCTATACCTTATGCAGAACTAGTGGAAGAACCTCCTAAACACCTATTCCCCATTGATGTTGAATCTCATGAAAATAAGCAATTTTCAATCCCATCCTCTCCTCTGGAAATGGGGAAAGGCCTGTTTGGGACTGTACTGACATGCATGTACTTTAGTTACACAGACAAGCACCTCGTTGGTATAGAAACGTTTGGCAGTGTCGTCATACTTGCATACTGAGTAGTTAGGTCTAGTGATGCTGTCTCTTTGGTCCACCTGTGTCCTCAGAGGTTAGGAGAGCTAGTGCTGGGCTTCCTGGAGCGAGACCTCCAACCGTCCTGCCAGCTTGCCTGTCTGGAGACCATCCGCATCCTGTCACGTGACAAGAACAACGTGGCACCCTTCATCACGCACACCGCCATGCAGACCCTCAGCCGGCACGCTGGCATCGCAATCTCCCACGGCAACGTGGACTGCGAGGGCGGCGTGGTCCTTGTCCCTTTCGCTGAGAACCCGGACCTGGAGATTATCGTAGAGGCGCTGAAGAGCATCTGCAACATCTGCTTGCACAACAAGGTGGATTAAAAAACAGGGTGATGTGATGATATAGGCTTAACCACACTGGGGAATACCGGACGGTGCTGGGCAAAAATAATATTTAGATGAAGAAATAAGAGGTGTGAATATAGAGAATGCTTTATGTAACTACTCCCCAGAGCTTTTTATTCCTGCACCATATTAATATAGGCTGTGTTCCAAATGGCATCATGTTCCCTTTAAAGTGCACTTTGACCAGAGTCTCTAAAGGGCTTTGGTCAAAAGTAGTACACTATATAGGGAATAGGGGGTTATTTGGGACATAACTTATATGGGGCCAGATTCAAAAGTAGTGCACTGTAATATGAATAGAGTGTGATTTAGGATGCATTCCTAATGATTTATCTCTTTCTTTAACCAAGGTGGCTGTGCAGGTGGGCCAGGACTTGCAGCTGATTGTTGGCATCGCGGAGCGTCTCAAGCAGTGTGGCGAGGACCAGTGGAACCACTACGTAAGGTTCTTCGACCTGCGCCTCATGTTCCTTCTCACCGCCCAGCGTGTGGCGATGCGAACCCAGCTGTTGAGGGAGTTGCGGGGGGTCAGTCTGCTGTCCAACCACCTGGATGCTACATTGGGGCTGTGTTGGCCTGATACCTTCGAGGTGGGGCGGGCCGGGGTGGAGGTCGATCCGGACTCTGAGGAACCGGCCGAACTGCCCCCACTCAGCCGGGAGAAGATCGAGAGAGCCATGGAGATCCTCAAGATCCTCTTCAATATCACCTACGATGCCAACCGCCGGGAGGTGGACGAGGTGAGCACTGAAGAGTGGATCCGCCATCAGGGTTTGGGTCAATTTCATCAATGCAAGAAGTAAACTGAATTGAAATGGAATTGGCTCTAACCCTGTCCACCATAGCATATTACTGTAAACTGTAAACTTTGCATAGTGTTGTTTACATACATCAATATAATGATAATCACAGTTCCTCTGCTGAACCTATAGGAGGAGGCAGCGGCGTTCAGACACCTGGGAGCCATCCTTAGACACTGTCTGATGAGCAGCGCTGACGCACAGGACGACACAGAGGAGTTTCACAGGTAACAGGTCTTATTATATTAGTAAAGGCTTCTGAACCTAAATCAGGGGTGTCAAACTCACTTCCTGGAGGGCTGTCCCATGTCTCTGCTGGTTTTGTTATTTCCTTTCAATTTGTGTCCAATTAAGGCCAATTAATTATTCAATCAAGTAAGGGAGCAGCGAATCCCTGATGACACTTTGCCCTCCAGGAATTGAGTTCGACCTCAGCTAAACTGTGTCCTGTGAAAACCCTTTGTGTTTCTCCTGGGATGCATTCCTGTGAAAACCCTTTGTGTTTCTCCTGGGATGCATTCCTGTGAAAACCCTTTGTGTTTCTCCTGGGCTGCAGTCCTGTGATAACCCTTTGTGTTTCTCCTGGGCTGCATTCCTGTGAAAACCCTTTGTGTTTCTCCTGGGCTGCATTCCTGTGATAACCCTTTGTGTTTCTCCTGGGCTGCATTCCTGTGATAACCCTTTGTGTTTCTCCTGGGCTGCATTCCTGTGATAACCCTTTGTGTTTCTCCTGGGATGTATTCCTGTGAAAACCCTTTGTGTTTCTCCTGGGCTGCATTCCTGTGATAACCCTTTGTGTTTCTCCTGGGCTGCATTCCTGTGATAACCCTTTGTGTTTCTCCTGGGCTGCAGTCCTGTGATAACCCTTTGTGTTTCTCCTGGGCTGCAGTCCTGTGATAACCCTTTGTGTTTCTCCTGGGCTGCATTCCTGTGATAACCCTTTGTGTTTCTCCTGGGCTGCAGTCATTCACTGAACCTACTGGGGAACCTCCCTCTGTCCTGTCTGGATGTGCTGCTGATGCCCAAGGTTCAGCAGGGCTCAATAGAATACATGGGGGTCAACATGGACGCGGTCAACATGCTCCTGGAGTACATGGAGAAGAGGCTAGACAGGGTGAGCTGGGTTTTAACCCTCAACAGCCGGTTGAGATGCCGTTAGAAATGCTCAGTGGAGATTTCAATCTTGTTCTGATGGCAGAACTGATGGATGAAAGCTCAGCAGTCAGTGGGCGTAGTTTACGGTGCCCTAAAATGGAATGAAGGAAAACTCTAACCGGCATTACATAGACTACGTGTTTTCATAAAGGTGGCGTAAACAGTGGCATACACACATTGTTTGGATGTGCATTAGTGTGTATCAGTTTATTGCCATCTCTTGAATCTCTTGTAGAGTTTTTGCTCCTGGAGCTGCTCTCTGTGTGCCATCCAGGTATTAAAGGTGATGTTGATGATTACCTCTCCAAATGGGATGTTGTTCTTGAAGGAGGTTGTCGCGAGGGTGTTCCGGAAGGCACACCAGTGTCTGTGGGGATATGGGTAAACAACCAGGACACAGCTGGAAGGCCTCAGTAATGAAACAGTCTAGTCTCATCCATAAGAGACATGGCAATAATTCATCTTGGCACGCAGAACCAAATCTTGTGAGAGACTTTGATAATATCTGTCAAGTAACACCCACCATATCAGTCGCTGTGGGTCTAGCTGCTAGCTGAAGATGTTGCTGTATTATCTGTCTAATAACAGTTATGTGTGTGGGTTTCCAGGGCAAGAAACTGAAGGAGACCATGCTCCCCTCTCTTAACCTGCTGACTGAGAGCGCCCGCATCCACAGGGAGACCAGGAAGTTCCTCAGGATGAAGGTAGGTGATGGGACGTTTCAGCTCATCATTCATCCAATTGCATGTCAATTACTGAATGTCCCATTGAGTTGGTTCTTCATTTGTGTGTGTGCGTGTGTATGTGTAGGTACTCCCTCCTCTGCGGGACGTGAAGAATCTACCAGAAGTGGGGAACGCCCTTCGCAACAAGCTTGTTCGCCTGATGACCAACATTGACACTGATGTCAAGAACTGTGCAGCAGAGTTCCTATTCGTCCTGTGCAAAGAAAGTGGTGAGTGTTTTGCTCTGCTTTCTAATTTTCTACAATTCATAAAGCCCTGAAGTGTGTACCCTCTACTGCTGTGTTGTTCACTGTTGTCCATCATAGTAGGAACCTTGATTTCTGGCTTTCTCAATAGCTGAGTGATGAACCAGATTTGGAAGTATGGTAACTACCATAATAAGGAAACTATAGGATTTGTAATATAATTATTCTCCCCCATCCACACCCCCTTCCACCCTGTGCAGTGTCCAGGTTCATTAAGTACACAGGCTATGGCAATGCAGCGGGTCTCCTGGCCGCCCGGGGGCTTCTGCGAGGGGGGGGCAACCCAGGCGTCTACTCTGAGGATGAGGACAGTGACACAGAAGAGTACCGTGAGGCCAAATCTCAGTGAGTTGAATTTAACTGTATTAATAATGGACAAATCTCAGTGAGTTGAATTGAAGTGTATTAATAATGGAGCCCTGCTCTGTTCTCTGTCCTTGGGGGAAACAGACACAGTTTTGCGCTTGAAATTAATGCATACCTGCCCTATTTAAAATAGTTACAAATCATTGACATTTAGTTTCGGCCACCTTGGCCTTATTCAGAATGAGTAGCATTGTGTTCTCTGTCCTGGCCAGAATTAACCCTGTGACAGGCAGAGTGGAGGATGAGCAGCCCAACCCCATGGAGGGAATGACAGAGGAACAGAAGGAGCTGGAGGCCATGAAGCTGGTCAACATGTTTGATAAGCTCTCCAGGTAAAGATGCATTTTCAAAGTAGCCTAATCGCTGATCTGAAATGGTTGGATAGGTGAAACCCAGGACTCCGCTAGGTATCCTACAGCAACCCAGTCGTGTGAGATCAGGGATTACTCTAAACAACAACGTAAGGAAGGATGCATTTATTGGAACAGGGCCACAGACACAGATAGCTCACTACAGCAGTGCCACAGGCTCCCAGCAGGTGTCCTCATCGCTTCCCTTCCCACTGTGGTTCATGCATCATTAATGAGCTGAGGCAGGAGCTGTTACCAACAGCTAACAGAGTGTATATATATATATATATAGATATTTCTTTTAGATATATATGGGGGATTGGAAATAATGCTGATAATTACGTTGATGGAAGCTACAATCTATCTGCAATATTAAAGTTGATCTACCCCCTAAAAGAACAGCTAACATGTACGATTGTGCAACATAGTGTCATAAAACTGGTTAGCAGACTATAATCTGGAAATGGACTGTAGACATGTGGAAATGGACTGTAGACATGTGGAAATGGACTGTAGACATGTGGAAATGGACTGTAGACATGTGGAAATGGACTGTAGACATGTGGAAATGGACTGTAGACATGTGGAAATGGACTGTAGACATGTGGAAATGGACTGTAGACATGTGGAAATGGACTGTAGACATGTGGAAATGGACTGTAGACATGTGGAAATGGACTGTAGACATGTGGAAATGGACTGTAGACATGTGGAAATGGACTGTAGACATGTGGAAATGGACTGTAGACATGTGGAAATGGACTGTAGACATGTGGAAATGGACTGTAGACATGTGGAAATGTAGTGTTGACATGTGGAAATGTAGTGTTGACATGTGGAAATGGACTGTTGACATGTGGAAATGGACTGTTCACATGTGGAAATGGACTGTAGACATGTGGAAATGTAGTGTTGACATGTGGAAATGTAGTGTTGACATGTGGAAATGTAGTGTTGACATGTGGAAATGTAGTGTTGACATGTGGAAATGGACTGTAGACATGTGGAAATGGACTGTAGACATGTGGAAATGGACTGTAGACATGTGGAAATGGACTGTAGACATGTGGAAATGGACTGTAGACATGTGGAAATGGACTGTAGACATGTGGAAATGGACTGTAGACATGTGGAAATGGACTGTTGACATGTGGAAATGGACTGTTGACATGTGGAAATGTAGTGTTGACATGTGGAAATGTAGTGTTGACATGTAGTGTTGACATGTGGAAATGGACTGTTCACATGTGGAAATGGACTGTAGACATGTGGAAATGGACTGTAGACATGTGGAAATGGACTGTAGACATGTGGACATGGACTGTAGACATGGACTGTAGACATGTGGACATGGACTGTTGACATGTGGAAATGGACTGTAGACATGTGGAAATGGACTGTAGACATGTGGAAATGGACTGTAGACATGTGGACATGGACTGTTGACATGTGGAAATGGACTGTAGACATGTGGAAATGGACTGTTGACATGTGGAAATGGACTGTAGACATGTGGAAATGGACTGTAGACATGTGGAAATGGACTGTAGACATGTGGACATGGACTGTTGACATGTGGAAATGGACTGTAGACATGTGGAAATGTAGTGTTGACATGTGGAAATGTAGTGTTGACATGTGGAAATGTAGTGTTGACATGTGGAAATGGACTGTAGACATGTGGAAATGGACTGTAGACATGTGGAAATGTAGTGTTGACATGTGGAAATGTAGTGTTCACATGTGGATATGGACTGTAGACATGTGGAAATGGACTGTTGACATGTGGAAATGTAGTGTTGACATGTGGAAATGTAGTGTTGACATGTGGAAATGGACTGTTCACATGTGGAAATGTAGTGTTGACATGTGGAAATGGACTGTTGACATGTGGAAATGGACTGTTCACATGTGGAAATGGACTGTAGACATGTGGAAATGGACTGTTGACATGTGGAAATGGACTGTAGACATGTGGAAATGTAGTGTTGACATGTGGAAATGTAGTGTTGACATGTGGAAATGTAGTGTTGACATGTGGAAATGGACTGTTGACATGTGGAAATGGACTGTTGACATGTGGAAATGGACTGTAGACATGTGGAAATGTGGTGTTGACATGTGGAAATGTAGTGTTGACATGTGGAAATGGACTGTAGACATGTGGAAATGGACTGTAGACATGTGGAAATGGACTGTTGACATGTGGAAATGGACTGTTCACATGTGGAAATGGACTGTAGACATGTGGAAATGGAGTGTTGACATGTGGAAATGGATGATTGACATGTGGGAATGGACTGTTGACATGTGGAAATGGACTGTTGACATGTGGAAATGGAGTGTAGACATGTGGAAATGGATGATTGACATGTGGGAATGGACTGTTGACATGTGGAAATGGACTGTTGACATGTGGAAAATGACTTTGGAAATGTGTAAATAGACTGTCTACCTGTTCCTTAATCCACTACCTCATTTCCTAACAATAGTGATGTTCAATACAATGTTAACATGTAATATTATCAATAATACACAGTAATGATCACAGCACTGCAGCCATATGTATTGGAATAATGAATCTTCATACATGTCTTTTCAGTTGAGACTTTTCTATCTTTCAGGTCCAATATTATCCAGCCAATGATGCTGGGGATTGATGGTTCGATGACACAGATGAATTCTGGCGACCTGCGACGAATGAGAGACCAGATACCACAGGGACAACAACTACACCTACAAACACAACTACGTCTAGAACCACAACAACAAGAACATAAAAAAGAACAACAAGATCACCAACAACAGCAAGGCTCAGGCAGCGAGGGGGAGGGGGAGGGGGAGGTAGAATGAATCAAATGGACTGTCACCTGTTGTGCAACCTCTTGTCACAGGCTCTGAAGCTTATCGGTGCAGGCGGAATGTAAGACAATGACTGTGTACTAAAATAGCTACAGTGTTTGAGTAGCATGTGAAATGTTAACTATCTTTCTTAAGTATATAGTAATGTTCTGGGTTGTGATTAACTTCCATCAGTGTTTTTAGGTATGTTTTCTGCCTTTTGTAGGTGAAATACTTTACATATCGGACTCCTTTCACATTAAATGTTGTTTCAAGACTTTAATCTTCTTTACGTTCTCAAAAGACAGAATGAAACTGCGTGATAAGTTTCCCTTTATTCGTCCCTGGTTTTGTTTGCGTTGTTCTTATACTGAGCAAATTATATTAAAGTTATTTATAGAATTAAATTATGAATCCATTAATACTGTTTCAGTAGTTACATTGTTCTAAACTAGTGATCAGAGAGCCTCAAAATGAAGTAAAATATTTGATTATATTATGAGGTGTTTTTCATGTTATGTGATACCTGACGTTTTGGAGGATGGGTGATCTTTACATGGTGTGCCACTATGCTATCTCAGTTATGTGCACATTTCAGTTCAGAATGGGAATGAGAAAACAATCTGTTGATTTTAGGTGGTTTCATGGCAATTTAAAGGTTTGATGAAAATAATCCACTTATATATTTACCCTAATTTATATTGTATACCAACTCTAATGTGAGGTTCAGTAAAAATGTTTCAAAAACATTCTCTTGAATTGGCATCTTTTATAAATAAATATTCTTGGCATTTTATTTGTCTTTTACAGTAATTATCAGGTATCTACTGAGAAAGTCCATGGCAGAATGGTAATTAAACTGTAATAAAGATGAATTATTAATTAATATCTTATATTACAAAAAATAATTGTTGCAGTAAACAGTGTGCTATATTAGATTTGACCACCACCTATAATTATTAATTGACCACAAATACAATAGAGGGAAATGGGGATTTCCATGGCTACAGGAAGAGAACGGATAAGGCACTTGGTTCAAGGCCTCGGTTGTGTTCATTAGGGCACACCCAACAGGAAACACTGTAAAAAATGTTTGCCATGGAACTTACAACTGAAGGATTCTTATTGGACAACTCCAGGTAGTCCCTCCCAGTTTCAGTCCATTTTCTTCCTTTTGGTGCCTAATGAACACGACCCAGGTCTTATCAAGCGTTTGCTTTACTGGCCACTAACGCATAACGAACACCAGCGTCCCTGCTCAGAATTAGAGGTGTCATTTTAGGTGAACACAGCTATACTGCAGAGATGAGATGAGCTTCTTCTGTCTTCTGACATTATGTAAATAGAGGAAGAGGAGAATCAGACTACTATGTCAGGACTGCCCAACCTTCTTCCTGGAGTTCTACGTCGTGTAGGTTTTCAGTCCCAACTCTAATTTCTCTTATTAGCTGTTCACCAAGACCTTAACTAGCTGAATCATGTAGGTTAGGGTTGGATTGAAAACCTACAGAACGGTAGATCTCCAGGAAGAGTGGTGGGGACAGCCCTGTCATATGGATACATAGCCTGCCTCGTTGACAGTAAAAGCTACCCTCTGGTGGCTGATGCAATGTACTGGAAAGTGTTTTCTGGGTGGAATCAAAGTTCTTTTCAGTGGCTTCAGGAATATCCAAACCTTTCATTAAAAAAAGTTAGGCAATGTTGTTTACATATTTTCAAAATCTAAATGTATACAACACATGTCGCAAATTTTTTTTTTTTATAATCGAATCAACTCTATACTGAACAAAAATATAAACGCAACATACAAAAAAAATTCTACATTTTTACTGAGTTACAGTTCATCTAAGGAAATAAGTCAATTGAAAAATATTCATTGGGTACTAATCTATGGATTTTACATGACTGGGCAGGGGTGCAGCCATGGGTGGGCCTTGGAGGGCATAGGCCCACCCACTTGGCAGTCATGCCCACCCACTGGGGAGCCAGACCCAGCCAATCAGAATTATTTTTTTCTCCTAGGCTTTATTACAGACAGAAATACTCCTCAGCAATAAAGGTTAGATGAAAGAAAAATGTGTTGTGGTTATTGTAAATGCACCGTGAGACCTTTAGCTATCAGAATATAATAATAGCATTCATAATAGAATAGATACGTTGTCCATTTTTGTGAGGACCAGAAATTTCTCTTCTGCCTACTGATCTACTAGAAAATATTCACTACATGAAGTATTGAAGGCTTTCCACTAGATGTTGGAACTGTGCTGTGGGGACTTGCGTCCATTCAGCCACAAGTGCATTAGTGAGGTCGGGCACTGATGTTGGGTAATTAGGCCTGGCTCGCAGTCGGCATTCCAATTCATCTCAAAGGTGTTCGATGTGGTTGAGGTCAGGACTTTGTACAGGCCAATCGAGTTCTTCCACACCAATCTCGACAAACCCTTTCTGTATGGACCTTGTGTTGTTCATGGGGGCATTGTAATGCTGAAACAGTTAAGGGCCTTCCCCAAACTGTTGCCACAAAGTTGGAAGCACAAAATTGTCTAGAATATTTTATGCTGTGGTGTTAATATTTCCCTTCTTAAAGAGTCTAGCCTGAACAATGCAAAACGGCCCCAGACCATTGTTTCTCCCCCACCAAACCTTACAGTTGGCACTAGGCATTGGGGCAGGTAGCATTCTCCTGGCATCTGACAAACCCAGATTCGTCCGTCAAGACTGCCAGATGGTGAAGCGTGATTCATCACTCCAGAGAACGCGTTTCCACTGCCCCAGAGTCCAATGGCGGCGAGCTTTACACCACTCCAGCCGAAGCTTGGCATTGCACATGGTGATCATAGGCTTGTGTGCGGCTGCTTGGCCATGGAAACCCATCCAACTAGCAGTTCTTGTGCTGAAGCTGCTTCCAAAGGCAGTTTGGACAGCCGATTGTTACGCGTTACCCGCTATGCACTTCAGCACTCGGCGGTGCTGTTCTGTGATCTTGTGTTGCCAACCACTTCGCATCTGAGCCGTTATCACTCCTAGACGTTTCCACTTCACAATAACACCACTTACAGTTGACCAGAGCAGCTCTAGCAGGGCAGACATTTGATGAACTGACTTGTTGGAAAGGTGGCATCTTATGACGGTGCCACGTTGAAAGTCACTCATCTCTTCAGTAAGGCCAATCTCCTGCCAATGTTTGTCTATGGAGATTGCATGGCTGTGTGCACAATTTTATACACTTGTCAGCAACGGGTGTGGCTGAAATAGTTGAATCCATTCATTTGAAGGGGTGTCAACATACTTTTGTATATGCTTTACATGTGCATGTGTGTGATGGTTTAGATCAGAGGCTGAGACAGTCTTAGTATTGGGACATTCATTTATTGGTACATTCATTAATATAGTCGTCCGTCATATAAAGGGTTTAGGAGACTTCAGGAGAAGCCATCTGGAGTAATTCACCGGTGAAGTGGATCGGGGGTCAGTCCGGACAGGTCCACTTAGGAGTGGTGCTTGTAGTCCTCCAGATGGGCCAGGACATAACCAGACGGCCCCAGGATGGTGATGAAAAAGACTGTCAATGCAATGGCTTGCTCCTGGATGAAAACAACACCATTTACATCATGTTTAGGCCTACAATTATTTGATCTTGAATATATTTTCTTTCAATATTACGTTTCAATAGAGACATAAAAATCTATTCATCAATTCATCTGATTCTGGGTAAGTAGACAAATGATCTACATCTTGAAATCTCACAGTATCCCATTTAAAAAAAAATGTATACACCATAACACTGTTGTTGTTGTTTTTTTATGAATAAATTGAAGGATGTTAAAGGTTCCCAACGTCCCAGCTGTAGATTTAAATCAAACTGGGCACAGTTTGACTATATTTGGCAAAGTCCTACAAGGTCAAATTATTTGGCACAATTTCAAGTAGGCTCCATGCACATGAACTAGACCACAAGGCAGGAAATGTGCGTAGCTTAGTTATCCGATGCCAAACACATAAAACAAATGTCAAACACACTTTAAAATAAAGGACTTGAATTATCCATGCATGCAACCGACGAGCCTACGTGAAGGAATTTACAGTGATAATGGCGTTATGCGCACTTCCCCTATAGACCAGACTGGTGTTCACTAGACGGGATACAGCTTTTGTCAGATTTCCCTTTTCGTAGCAGGTTAGGAGAATTAGGCTAAAGTTAGGAAACAGGGGTATGGGTAGGGGTAGGGTTAGCTACAATGCAAGAAAAATAAACTTTGACCTTCATTTGACAAAAGTTGTATATTTTCTAGCCATGGACCCTATAGCCTAACCGTGTGAGAAGTCATAAAGCTGTAATAGTTAGTTATTAATATCACCATCTTTACATTAACCCCATATGACTTTGATATAGTCTTATAATGCAAAATCATGCTTCAAATATACAGAATTCAAATGGATTTGTGAAGGACGAGCTTTTACGCTCTGCTCCCCGCAGAGCATTCTATGATAGAGAACGTGCTCAGCAACCTGCTGCATGTACTTACGGCCGCGGATATGTGGTGCTTCGCAGGCTTGTGTGACAGGGCGGCTTTGGAGACGATCTGCGACCTGACTGCGACCCTCAGCAAATTCACTGAACTTTTGATCCCAGACATGTTGCCTCTTTAGTGGCTGATTTCAATCCAATCAGCCTAATCGTGGTGAGACTTTAACTATAGTGTGCCAAGGAAAAAGTCAACAATGTCCTTCAGAGGTAGCAGTTGTTTTTTGTTGTCTATCTGCCAAGTGTAATAAAGGGTTTAGCAAATAAAAGAGTATCGAAGTTCACTCCCGTTGAAACACTCTTCTGGCATTCAATTGGTCAAATCAACTGCGTTGGAGGCTCTGCTCCAGACAGGGGAGGCTGATATCAAGAGCTGTTCCAGTTGGTGGGTTGTCTGTCTGTCTTCATGTTACCCTGCAGAGTGAGTCAAAGGAACAAAAACAGCTGTAGCCTAAACGCCCTGAAATAAAAAATTAAACTAATGTGTGCGTAGTTTTGAAACAAACGTGCACGGTGCGGGCTATATTCAGGTAAACCGTTTGAAAGTACATTTGTTTATGTGTATGAGTGTGTGGTGTACAAATGAACCAATCAGCAATCACAAAAAATAAACAGTATATGTTTTGTTTAAATGTGTGTTTGGATGTGTGTGTGTGTGTGTGTGTGAGTCGGGCTATATGGAGGAGATTACTTAGTAGTTTGGTTCATCAAGCTGACACCCAGTCTTCGCTTGAAGTTATTTAGGTATGATGATGTTTTGGCAATGTGAAGATAAGAATTCCAGAGTATGGTACCTCTGTATCTGATAGAGAATGGAACTATGTGAGGTGCAGCACTGGGTAGGGTGAAGGTTGTCACAGTGTCTGTTGTTAGATAGATGGATGGATTTCAGAATTAACCTGGAAGAATCCATTGAAAGATTTAAGAAAACTGTCTTGGAGGTATGAGGTATATTTGTAGGTGAAAATGCATAATTGGCGTACTGTGATGAGGTAAATGTTGGTAACCAGTTTATAATAGCAATAAGGCATCTCAAAGGCAACTCGGAGTTCCTGGACACAGCCCTTAGCTTTGCTACTGTATATTGTCCATATATCACAACCCCCCGAGGTGCCTTATTGCTATTATAAACTGTTTACCAATGACATTAGCACAGTAAAAAACAACTGTTTTGTCATACCACAGCTATCAGCCAATCAGCATTCAGGGCTCAGACGACCCAGTTTATAATATAGCCAACATTCCAAAGCTATATCCAGGATCTGGTCTAGCAGCTCTTAGCCAATATACCACACCCACTCAGGCCTTAAATCAATTGTTGCAAATTCTGGGGGAATCCTCAACCAGTGACTGGCAAGCCAACGCCTTAACCGTTACGCCCAGGGGTCCAAACTGTTTAATGAAGTCACTAGGTCTTGTGTTATTAAGGTCGCTACAATATAACTTTTATCTGAATAGGATCCAGGCTACCTGTATAAATAAAATATACATAAAATGTATAAATGTCTATGTGCATGTCACGACCTGGCCATAGAGAGGCTTTTATTCTCTATTTTGGTTAGGCCAGGGTGTGACTAGGGTGGGCAGTCTAGTTTCTTTATTTCTATGTTTTCTGTTTTGTGTTTGCACCAGACAGAACTGTTTCGTTTTGTTCCACTTTGTTATTTTGTTTCAGTGTTCAGTTTGAATAAATATTCATGAACACGTACCACGCTGTGCTTTGGTCCTCTTCTTCAGACGAGCGTTACAGTGCATTGTGCAATGTCCTGATTTCAAAACAAATCACGTAAGGCCACATAGTTATTCTATACTGTGTGTAATGTCAGGTCCTTAGTTTAAGGGTTTCCTGTTAAAAAAATAGATATATTTCCACACTATGAGGTTGAAATAACACTGTGAATTTGTGAATATGACGATTATACCCTTTTTGTGTAAGAGCTGTTTGAATGAAATGTCTAGAAATTCAGACTGTTCAGATGGAATTGTCACGTCTGCTCTCCCTCTCTGGCGGTCAAGGGCCTTCATTACTCACACCAGTCACCATCATTACACGCAGCAGCGCTCATTGGACTCACCTGGACTCCTATGACTGCTCCTCCGTTTGTTCCCTGTGTCTGCATTAATGTCGTTATGTATTCATGTCCAGACGCTGTGTTGTCCTGTTCCATGTCCGTTGACATTAAATGTTCACTCCCTGTACCTGCTTCTCGTCTCTACCAGTGTCGACCCTTACAGGGATGGAGTTTTTGGCCCAGATCATGACGTCCCCATCGGAATTGATTATAATAAATACACCAATGACCGTTCATCTGGGTAAGGGGGTAGGCTCTAGACCATCCTATCAGCCAATCAGGGCTGCATATGTAAATGAGTTGTTTGACATTGCAGCCAACAGTGCAGGCGACTGCCGACTGACTGATCTACACAGAACCTTGTGTCATAAATAACTACTCATTATTATTTGTAGATCAGTCAGTCAGTCACAATTGACCCATGATACATTTATGGGTTTGATCTTCTCGAACACGGCCAATATCTTAAAATTAGTTTCCTAAGGCCTACACAATCAGACCGAGCATGTCAATGGCCAAAAGATGCTCAGGGAAATTAATTATTAAAATCAATCAACATTTTAATTAAATAAACACACATATTGATTTATTAGACATACAGTGATGATATAAAATCCTAAATACTTATTAATGCTTTAAAGATTATTCTCTTTCACCATCCTATCCAACAGTTGATGCTGCTGTGCTTGTTGTCACATTTGCTTTGGCAGCTTAACAAAAGATAAGAAATCCCCATGTCCTAAAGCTGGCTTGTTATCATAAAAATGGAAGAAATATCTGTCAGTGCCCACAAATCACTGGGCTGTGTGTTGATAAACACAATAGAACGGGGCCTTCAGGAGTTAGGCTGCTGTGCTCAGTACATGTAAACAAGCATTCATCTAGGAGCAGAAAACTGGAGGAGAGATGCCAAATATTAAGTGGATATCATCCTTCTTTGAAAATCTTTCTAAGGAAACATCCATGTTTATCTCACACGGAGGGTGAGGTTAATTAAAAAGCATATTTATTTCACTCTGACAAACCACACACACAGGCTTGGATTTAGCAGCTGTTGTGTCTCTCTATGGCTGTTTTACACAGGCAGCCTAATTCTGATCTGTTTTTTACTCATTGGTCTTTAGACAACACAGTCTCAATTGCACTCTACACTGCCCTATAGGAATATCTATGTGAGAATGCTGTTCACCAAGCTTAGGACCCTGGGACTAAAACACTTCCCTCCGCAACTGGATCCTGGACTTCCTGACCCTAGGTGGGGAGGGTAGGCAACCTCACCTCCACCACGCTGACCCTCAACACGGGGCCTCACAGGGGTGTGTGCTTAGCCCCCTCCTGGAGACCAAGCACGACTCCAAAACTATCGTCAACTTTGCTGAAAACACGACGGCGGTAGGCCTGACCACCGGTAACGATGAGACAGCCTTTACGGAGGAGGCCAGTGACCTGGCTGGGTGGTGCCAGAACAGCAGCCTCTTCTTCAATGTCAGACCAAGGAGCTGATCGGGGACTACAGGAAACGGAGGGGCGAGCATGCCCCCATCCACATCGACGGGTCTGATAGAACAGCACACTCCAAGACGAGGGGGGTGCATATTTGTAAACAACAGCTGGTGCACGAAGTAGAGTATATTGTGATAAATTGCAGGCCACACTACTTGCCTAGGGAGTTCCCAGCTATACTTTTCGTGACTGTTTATTTACCACCACAGACAGATGCTGGCACTAAGACCGCACTCAGTCAGCTGTATAAGGAAATAAGCAAACAGGAAACCACTCACCCAGAGGCAGCGCTCCTCGTGGCTGTAGACTTTAATGCAGGGAAACGTAAATCAGTTCTACCAAATCTCTACCAACATGTAAAATGTGCAATCAGAGGGAAAAAAATTCTATATCACCTGTACTCCACACACAGAGACACGTACAAAGCTCTCCCTTGCCATCCATTTGGTAAATTCGACCTCAACTCTATCCTCCTGATTCCTGCTTACAAGCAAAAATTAAAGCAGGAAGCACCAGTGACTCGGTCTATAAAAAAGTGGTCAGATGAAGCAGATGCTAAACTACAGGACTGCTTTGCTATCACAGACTGGAACATGTTCCGGGATTCTTCCGATGACATTGAGGAGTACACCACATCAGTCACTGGCTTTATCAATAAGTGCATAAGTGCATTCTCAATGAGCTAAAGGGTAGAGCTGCCGCTTTCAAGGTGTGGGACTCTAACCCGGAAGCTTCCAAGAAATCCCGCTATGCCTTGCAACAAACCATCAAACAGGCAAAGTGTCAATACAGGGCTAAGATTGAATCATACTACATCGGCTCCGATGCTCGTTGGATGTGGCAGAGCATGCAAGTTATTACAGACTACAAAGGGAAGCACAGCCGCATGCTGCCCAGTGACACGAGCCTACCAGACAAGTTAAATCACTTCTATGCTCGCTTCGAGGCAAGCAACACTGAGGCATGCATGAGAGCATCAGCTGTTCTGGACGACTGTGTGATCATGCTCTCCGTAGCCGACATGGGTAAGACCTTTAAACAGGTCAACATACACAAGGCTGTGGGGCCAGACGGATTACCAGGACGTGTGCTCCGGGCATGTGCTGACCAACTGGCAGGTATCTTCACTGACATTTTCAACATCTCCCTGAGTGAGTCTGTAATACCAACATGTTTCAAGCAGACCACCATAGTCCCTGTGCCCAAGAACACAAAGGCAACCTGCCTAAATGACTACAGACCCATAGCACTCACGTCCGTAGCCATGAAGTGCTTTGAAAGGCACACCAACACCATTATCCCAGAAACCCTAGACCCACTCCAATTTGCATACCGCCCAAACAGATCCACAGATGATGCAATCTCTATTGCACTCCACACGGCCCTTTCCCACTTGGACAAAAGGAACACCTATGTGAGAATGCTATTCATTGACTACAGCTCAGCGTTCAACACCAAAGTACTCTCAAAGCTCATCACTAAGCTAAGGAACCTGGGACTAAACACCTCCCTCTGCAACTGGATCCTGTACTTCCGGACGGGCCGCCCCCAGGTGGTGAGGGTAGGTAGCAACACATCTGCCACGCTGATCCTCGACACTGGAGCTCCCCAGGGGTGCGTGCTCAGTCCCCTCCTGTACTCCCTGTTCACCCACGACTGCATGGCCAGGCATGACTCCAACACCATCATTAAGTTTACAGACGACACTACAGTGGTTGGCCTGATCACCGCCAACGACAAGACAACCTATAGGGAGGAGGTCAGAGACCTGACCGGGTGGTGCCAGAATAACAACCTATCCCTCAACGTAACCAAGACTAAGGAGATGATTGTGGACTACAGGAAAAGGACCCCAGAGCACGCCCCCATTCTCATCGACGGGGCTGTAGTGAAGCAGGTTGAGAGCTACAAGTTCCTTGGAGTCCACATCAACAACAAACTTGAATGGTCCAAACACACCAAGGCAGTCGTGAAGAGGGCACGACAAAGCCTATTCCCCCTCAGGAAACTGAAAAGATTTGGCACGGGTCCTGAGATCCTGAAAAGGTTCTACAGCTGCAACATCGAGAGCATCCTCAAATCAAATCAAATGTATTTATATTGCCCTTCGTACATCAGCTGATATCTCAAAGTGCTGTACAGACACCCAGCCTAAAACCCCAAACAGCAAGCAATGCAGGTGTAGAAGCACGGGGGTTAGGAAAAACTCCCTAGAAAGGCCAAAACCTAGGAAGAAACCTAGAGAGGAAACAGGCTATGTGGGGTAGCCAGTCCTATTCTGGCTGTGCCGGGTAGAGATTATAACAGAACATGGCCAAGATGTTCAAATGTTCATAAATGACCAGCATGGTCAAATAATAATAAGGCAGAACAGTTGAAACTGGAGCAGCAGCACGGCCAGGTGGACTGGGGCCAGCAAGGAGTCATCATGTCAGGTAGTCCTGGGGCATGGTCCTAGGGCTCAGGTCCTCCGAGAGAGAGAAGGAGAGAATTAGAGAAGGCACACTGAGATTCACACAGGACACCGAATTGGACAGGAGAAGTACTTCAGATATAACAAACTGACCTCAGCCCCCCGACACATAAACTACTGCAGCATAAATACTGGAGGCTGAGACAGGAGGGGTCAGGAGACACTGATGGGTTGCATCACTGCCCGGCCTCCAGGTACATCACTGGGGCAAAGTTGACTGCCATCCAGGACCTCTACACTAGGCGGTGTCAGAGGAAGGCCCTAAAAATTGTCATAGACCCCAGGCACCCCAGTCATAGACTGTTCTCTCTACTACCGCATGGCAAGCGGTACCGGAGTGCCAAGTCTAGGACAAAAAGGCAACAGTTTTTTCCCCCAAGCCATAAGACTCCTGGACACTTAACCAATTGGCTAACCGGGCTATCTGCATTGTGTCCTACCACCCGCCAACCCCTCTTTTTACGCTACTGCTACTCTCTGTTCATCATATATGTATAGTCACTTAAACCATACCTACATGTACATACTACCTCAATCAGCCTGACTAACAGGTGTCTGTATATAGCCTTGCTACTGTTATTTTCAAATGTCTTTTTACTGTTGTTTTATTTCTTTACCTACCTACCTACCTACCTACCTACCTACCTACCTACCTACCTACCTACCTACCTACCTACCTACCTGCCCTGTAAGGTCTAATACACCTGTTGTATTCAGCATTTCACTGTAAGGTCTACACCTGTTATATTCAGCATTTCACTGTAAGGTCTACTACACCTGTTATATTCAGCATTTCACTGTAAGGTCTACTACACCTGTTATATTCAGCATTTCACTGTAAGGTCTACTACACCTGTTATATTCAGCATTTCACTGTAAGGTCTACTACACCTGTTGTATTCAGCATTTCACTGTAAGGTCTACTACACCTGTTGTATTCAGCATTTCACTGTAAGGTCTACTACACCTGTTGTATTCAGCATTTCACTGTAAGGTCTACTACACCTGTTGTATTCAGCATTTCACTGTAAGGTCTACACCTGTTATATTCAGCATTTCACTGTAAGGTCTACTACACCTGTTATATTCAGCATTTCACTGTAAGGTCTACACCTGTTATATTCAGCATTTCACTGTAAGGCCTACTACACCTGTTGTATTTGACGCACGTGACAAATATACTGATTTGATTTGTTTATATCCTGATTCTGTTTATTATATATCCTGATGCTGGTTATTATATATCCTGATACCTAGTCACCTTAACCTTATACATATCTACCTCTATCACTCCAATCTCCCTGCACATTGTAAATATGGTACTGGAACTGACCCTGTATATAGCTTACTTACTTTATTGTGTTCTTATTTCTTGTTTTTATTTGTTGTGAGTGATTTTGCTACATTGTTATTATAAATTGTTTTTAATTCACCTTTATTGATTACTGTATTGCTGGGTTTAGAGCTTGCAAGAAAGGCACTTCACTGTACTTGTACATGTGACATTAAAGCGTGAAGCTAAGTTACTGTAAACCACCTTTAAAACACGTTTTTCTTTTTGCCGAACTGTACCATTGATGGCCACGAGATGGCAATGGAGCATCACATAACATGGATGGGCCATTCTTTTCACTGGGATGATCCTGTGTTGACTGGCCAAGTAGGAGCCACTATGTGGAACATTACTGTGGGAGATATTAAACAAGTAGGTTGAATCTGTATATCAGATATTCTTGCTTCAGTAATGCTATTTAATGTGTACCTGGTATTTTCCATTTGCTTTAAACCCAACATTTGACAAACACACCCACAAACAGACACCTGTGGGGTTGGAAGGTCAAATGGGGTGCAGGAGATGGATTGTCGCAGTACTTCTGTATCAATGTTAATTAAAACAGATCATGAAGGCTTCAGAATCCCAGCATGTTTGTTTAACACATTATTACAAAATATTATCTGCCAGCTGGCAACCAAGCCCACATGTAGTATTATACTGTACTGTCTGTATGTATGTATGTCAGAGACGTGCCCATACAGTGCTTTCAGAGACGTAGGAGTGTCATCTTTGACTATAAACGAGATGGACGGAAATTGGTCATTTTTAGGTATTGTGTTACATGTCTAAAACGTCCATTTGTAACAGCTGCATACAGTATGATGTGGGGGGATTCCTGCACTGGTCTAATGCAGAGTGTGGTAGCAGTTCAACTATGTGTGTGTGTGTGTGTGTGTGTGTGCATGCGTGTGTGTTTGTGTGTCCTTTCTTTTTTCTCATCATATCTGCCTAATTCTCACTTTGTTTTTGTTAATTGGCAAAATTATACACTCTGTTAACGTATGGGATCTTAATTTGACCACCTTGTTGAAGTATATCAGTGATTTAAATACGCTTCTGAAGATTGTAATTTTCACTTTGAAATTTTCAGACTTGATATTCCCTTGACTGGAAATTCACATTTCCTGTTGCTGCAGGATTATTTTCCTGCTGTAGCAAACTGGATCAAATTAAGATCCTACATCTGTATGACTCCAGAATGATCTCTTCTTGCAATTTGCAATCTATGACATTTCAGATTTAAATATGATAATTTATCACAAAGTAGTTTGGATGTAGTGAACTACTTTTTCAAAGTAACTTTAGTGTATCTTAACTTCTGCCAGTGTGAAGTCATTGATAGCTTGGTAAACTATACTTTCAGAGTAGCTACCCTTTTACGTGCAAAGTACGTGTGAGCATACATGTGCATGTTGCTGTGCGTGTGCGCCTGTGTGTATGTGTGTGTGTGTGTGTGTGTGTGTGTGTGTGTGTCTGTGTCTGTGTCTGTGTGTATGTGTGTGTAACGCACTACAAGCATGTGTGGCATGGTGTCAGAATGGTCCAACCAGGAGAAACGTGGGAGGTTTGAGAAGAGTGGACCCCAGGGGTTCAGTGGAATGTGCCAACAGCTTGAGTGTGAATGTGGTCCATGGAAAATAGACAGATATTATTTGATCCATGACTGTGGTGTGAATCATACATTATCACGTTCATCACGTAAATCAGCCATTTTAATCCAACAGTAGATACCAACTCTTTGTTCAGTGAGTTTATCTTAAGAGACACTGCATTGCTTATGATGAAACTTTGAGTAGTGACTAGAGAAATACGTAGCTATGCATTTTGGCTATAGAAGTCATTAAATGTTTCAACTTAACAATGAACAATGCAAATAATCCAACATTGAATTAAGTAATAGATTTTTACAGGATGAACAATTAGCTAAAGCCTATTGGGATTTTTTTTGCTTTGAAAAACATACTGGTTTAAAACAAAACATTTAGAGTAACTACAAACTCATGGGGATTATACTTTATTTGTGGAAAATGTTTTCCCATAGTAAAACTAGAGGCAATTAAGGAGTGTGGAAAATGTTTTCCCATAGTAAAACTAGAGGCAATTAAGGAGTGTGGAAAATGTTTTCCCATAGTAAAACTAGAGGCAATTAAGGAGTGTGGAAAATGTTTTCCCATAGTAAAACTAGAGGCAATTAAGGAGTGTGGAAAATGTTTTCCCATAGTAAAACTAGAGGCAATTAAGGAGTGTGGAAAATGTTTTCCCATAGTAAAACTAGAGGCAATTAAGGAGTGTGGAAAATGTTTTCCCATAGTAAAACTAGAGGCAATTAAGGAGTGTGGAAAAAAAGTGAATGGGTCGATGTAGTTAAACTGGTCAACAAATAAAGTACAGATAAACCTGACCAGATCGTTGTTTCTTCAGTCGAACACACACACACACACACACACACTGCATAATGCAAATGGTTCCACTAGGAGGAGAGGAAAAACGCTCATTATTTTTAATGGGTTAACACTCCAACGGAGTGGTCTAGCTATCTGAACACTTCAACACACAACACCATTGTCTCCCACGTCATTGGGGCATATTAAAGCCGCTAAACAGCTTATTTCTTCTGCTGTGAAACTAACAAGAGGCCTGTGGTGGGGAGTCTGTGGACTCTCCCGGCTAGTCAATCACACACCCACAGCTTGGGGATGACAAGGACAACAGAACAAACAAGCAACTGAACACGAGTCATGATAACAAACAATGCCACCTTTCTCTCGGTTGTCACTCCGTTATTCACAATGTTCTTCTTTCTTTGGTAAAATGTTGGAATGGAAGAGAAACTAAAGTGCTCAGTCTGCAGTATTTGCCGTAAACGTTTGTTCTTTGAAAAAAAGTTTTAAAAGATAAAGTTAGCTGACACACAGGGGGATTATTGTCCTAGACCAACCAACAATATCTCTCCCCTTTTCTGTTCAGTTTGCCAGACAATGTAGATCTTCATGACCATGGAATAGTTGTGTTGCCCTTGCGTCATACCAGCAAAAGAGGTCACTGTTGTTCTCAGTATGCATATACTTTCTTATAAACAGTCTTTCAAAGGCCATCTTTGAGTGTAGACTTAACAAAGAGATATTTTGCACAGAAATAACAGAAATGATTATTGGAAAAAACAACTATTAATGATATCAGTTTCATCTAAGATGGGTGCTTGAAGAGCAGTTGGAAATGATTAACATCCCTTTAGTGCTGATCAATATCATTGACTGACAAGGTCACCTCAGATCAATCACTAGACTGAAAGGGGCCTCTTTTCTCCAGTCTAAAAGACTCAAATCTTTCTCCTCCAAGCTTTGAACAAATTATAGGTTTTGTTTGTTGAGATCTGTGAGCCACTGAGCTGCTCTTCTTCCCTGTCAAGTGTCTGGACAACAAACATTTCTCGTAATTCCAAGAGAAGAAGAAGAAGAAGAAGAAGACAAAGAAGAAGAAGAAGAAGAAGAAGAAAAAGAAAAAGACAAAAAAGAAGAAGAAGACGAAGAGGAAGAAGAAGAAGAAGAAGAAGAAGAAGAAGAAGAAGACAAAAAAGAAGACAACGAAGAAGAAGACAAAGAAGAAGAAGAAGAAGAAGACGAAGAAGAAGAGGATGATGATGAAGAAGAAGAAGAAGAAATGTTAGACCAGCTTTGTTCCAACTGAGAAAACAGGTCAATAAAGTGCAACATCATCCAGGTCATGTTGTTGTGGTCCTGTTTAGTCCAGACTGTTTGTAAAGACCTATGTCTTTCCTGGCTGTCATGTAACCAATCAATCAGATACCGTTTTAATACCACAATGCAGATACACAGATATAGAGGTCTGTGGAACATAATGGAATATGTCTGAGTCCAAAAAGGCAATACACCTACATACCTGCCCCCAAAATAACACAACACGCCCCATTTGAATAACACCCTGTACAAATATCCACCTCTTAGCACAACCTCCACACTCTCACCAATTCCCAACTTTGTTTTCCCACCACAAGCTTGAATTTTTTTGTTCTGTACTTTGTCTAACAAGGTACTCTGTCAAATCCTACCAATTTCCCATCACCCCATAGGGTCCCCCTCCTGTCTGTCAGTGCTGTCTCTCCCATATTGGTGCTGTTTGAGGGGCTGAAAGATGACTTACTCAGCTTGCATCCAAAATGGCACCCTGTTCCCTTTATAGTGCACTACATTTGACCAGAGCCCTATGAGCGCCGGCCAAAAATAGTGCACTATATAGGGAAAAGGGTGTTGTTTTGGACGCCGATAGGCTCTTTCTGTCTTTCTGTCTGAGTACCTGCATGGCCTTAAATGTGGCTCTCATCCATCGTCATATATCCCTTCACTGCAGACTGAAGCCAATTCAGTGAGGACAATACAAGGCCATTATAATGGAAACCTTTCAACACACTACAGCCTCTTCATCAACACACTCTGTTTGGAGAGTGTTTGGAGAGTGTTTGGAGAGTGTTTGGAGAGTGTTTGTCGTTCACTGGCGCCGTATAATGTAGTGCCGCCATTTACCATTCAATGGCCTTGATACTGTGTGCAGCAATAGAGAACTGACTCCAATGCATATGCAAATACCTCTGACCGCCCACCCCATACTACACCTGACAAGCAGTTGTTTTCTAAGGAAGCTCAAACCGAAGCCTGGTGACATTGACAGATACTGTATCACTCATTGTTCCATTTCCATATACATTATACATCCTGTGTTGGATCTATTTTACAGTTCAGTGGGAAAATGTATAGAGGTTTCCCACGTCTTTATAAGCATCTGAGTGTCATATCCTTTTAGAACCCAGCACAACTCAGCACTCTTGTTGTCCTCTTCTTCCACCTCCTCCCTCTCTCTCGCTGTCTTTCACTGTCTCAGATGGACCAGGTGAAGCAGGACTTGTCCAGGAAGGACACAGAGTTGCTGGGTTTGCAGACCAAGCTGGAGACTTTGACCAACCAGTTCTCTGATAGCAAGCAGCACATCGAGGTCCTCAAGGAGTCGCTGACCGCTAAAGAACAACGAGCTGCCATCCTACAGGCAGAGGTACACACACATTTCAGAACGAGCAATATAAGTATATAGACATTCACTGGCCAGTTTAAGTAAACCACCCCATTCACGAAAATTGATTGCCCCTACAGACAGTGAGTCATGTGGCCATGTCTTGCTATATAAAGCAGGCAGATGGGCATTGAGGCATTGTTACTGTTTGATTGAACAGTGACCTAAAGCGACTGAGTGTGGTATGATCCTCGATGCCAGGCATGCCGGATCCAGTATCTTAGAAACCGCCACCCTCAACAGCTTGTTGATGAGAGGTCAAAGGAGAATGGTAAGAATCGTGCAAGTTAACAGACAAATAACGCCGCAGTACAACAGTGATGTGCAGTGTGGTCTGGTCTGGTCTGGTCTGGTCTGGTCTGTCTGTCTGGCACAAAGTCTCCATAAGCAGAGGAAGTGACTGGATTTAGTAGGTGTTTAACTTTCAACTTTCACTGGATGTAACCGACTCTAATGAGTGAAGTCAAAATCACATAAAATAAAATTGTATTTGTCACATGCGCTGAAAACCTTGCAGTGAAATGCTTACTTACAAGCCCAACAATGCAGTTTTAAGAAAAATATGTGTTAAGTAAAGCTGCAGAACAATAACAATAGAAAGGCTGTAAACAGGGGGTACCGGTACAGAGTCAATGTGCAGGGGCACCAGTTAGTCCAGGTAATATGTACATGTAGGTAGAGTTAAAGTGACTATGCATACATAATAAACAGAGAGTAGCAGCAGTGTAAAAGAGGGGTCTGGGTAGCCCTTGGATTAGCTGTTCAGGAGTCTTATGGGGGTAGAAGCTGTTGAGAAGACTTTTGGACCTAGACTTGACGCTTGGCACTACATTGTGAAACAGCTCTGATGCTTTGTAACTGTTAATACATGTTAATACAATATTGCTAATGTAGCTATTACAGTGTAGTTGCATAGCTAGAAGAGCAACTTAAGGTCAAGTGTTAGCTGCTATAGTACTCAATCTTGAAGACGCATATTATTCTATTACATATGGCTGACACACAGGCACTTCTGCTGTTTCTGTCAAAGTTTTGCCTCGGCACTGCGGTGTGTTTGTCCTTTCTGATCACTGCTGAGATGTATTATACTGTCAGACACAGACAAGGTCTAAAAATATACCCCAGGAAGAAAACTGCATGAGGAAGACTACTATGGGGACAGCCGAAGAACCCTTTTAGGTGCTATGAGGCGCCTTTTTCCCCCCAAAGAGTGTAGATCAGGAGAAATCATTTGGGTTTGTTTCTGCATGGGTGTGTATTTCTATCGGTATCCTTCTCTCTGATCAGAAGGGAATTACTGAATATAAAAGACAAAAACAAAGACGCCATACATCCTGCAATACGCCTGACACACGCGATGTTTTAGGACCTGTTCAGGGGCGTTGGTAGTTAACATTTCAAAAGTTGGGATACTGGTTTTCAGTTTATATACAATACAGATCGAATATCTAACCAATCTGGAAATGCTCTTTGTTTGTGGTTGTTTGTTAGTGTTTGTTGGTTTGTGGTTGTTTGCTTGTGGTTGTTTGTTTGTGGTTGTTTGTTTGTGGTTGTTGGTTTGTGGTTGTTTGTTTGTGGTTGTTTGTTAGTGTTTGTTGGTTTGTGGTTGTTTGTTAGTGTTTGTTTGTTAGTGTTTGTTGGTTTGTGGTTGTTTGTTTGTGGTTGTTTGTTAGTGTTTGTTGGTTTGTGGTTGTTTGTTTGTGGTTGTTTGTTTGTGGATGAATTCTTAACTATTTATTTCTCACAAAAGCATTTGAATAGAAGTTGAACCCTACCGTTGTCATGACAGTAAAAACAGTACTAAAAACACACTTAAAAAGTCCTTATCCGTTGTTGTCTTTCTGACATAATGTCTCTAACATATTGTTCCCTCCAGGGTTATTTTATTTTCCAACAACATTAGGAAGAGATGAATGAAAACCTCCACGGTTGCTGCTTTGCCAGATAAGCCTGGCTGTAGTCATAGCAATACGTTCTATTGCTCCTCCACTGTCACACCTTGACACATCTCTCATCTTCCATCGTTGTTACAGGCATCATCTTTGGATCTTTGACATAACTGTTCTTCCTGCATGAATCCACAAGGACAATGACGGTTGGGATACTTTTCGCTCAGAGGAGGAGGGTCCATAGTAACCTGACAAAAGGCTTCAAAACTATCAAAATGATCTCTAAATGCTAACTGGGTGTTCCTCAAAGAGCTATTATAGCTATCTGGGAACTCATCTAACATAATCCACCAGACACCTTCTTGACCCCCTCCAATTTGCATTCCGGTCAGAGAGAGGGACAGGTTGTGCCATCCTCTAGCTATTACATCTGGTGAACAAGCATTTGGAGGGCAGTAAAACCCATGTGCGTATCATGGTCACAGGTTTCTCCTCGGCATTTAACACAATCAATCCGTTGGTTCTCGCGGACAGACTGAGAGGAGACTTTGGACTTGATGCTTATCACATGGATCACCAACTTCCTAACGGATAGGTCTCAGCAGGGAGGTGTTGGCTACACACTCTCTGAGGTGCTCACTACTTCAGTTGGAACCCCCCAGGGCAGTGTTCTTTCACCAGTGCTATACATACTGTAAACAGACAGCTGCCGGAGCCGGTTCCCAAGGCGCCACCTGATCAAATATGCTGACGACACTGCTTTGGTCAGCCTTTTCGAAGGGGAGGAGACGGAGCACCGGCTCTGAATGATTATACTGTCTGGTGTGAGTCCTCCCATCTGAAATGAAATACATCACGTCAAATGGTGATTGACTTTGGATGGAACACTACCATACACACCCTGTCACTGGTAAAATGTGAGCCCATTGAAATAGTGGAGGAGTACAAATACCTTGGGCTAGTCATTGACAACAAGCTGTCCTGGGATCAGTGTACTGACACTATTTTTAAGAAAGGCCAACAGGGACTGTATTTCCTGCGGAAACTGTCCTTTTTAATATTGATCTATCCATCATGGTTCTCTTTTATAAATCATTCATTGAGAGCATTCTGTCCTACTGCTTGACCTGCTGGTTTGGGAATATCAAGGTTGCACAGAAAAAATTAGTTGGGCAAAGATAGTCAGGACTTGTGGGAAAATCATGAGGCAGCAACAGCAAGAACTGTCATCTCTGTACCTTTATTCTCCTTAAGGAGAATAAAATAGCGGTTGATTCTTCCCATCCACTCCACCCTGAATTCCAGCTCCTTCCCTCTGGACACAGGTACAGACAACCTAAGGGTAAAAAAAACTAGGGCCAAGTTCTCTTTTATTCCGAATGCAAAAATGTTGGACTAATTGTACTTAGCACTTGCATTATGAACTTGCACTTCCCCTGCCTATTGCCTTGTACATATCCTTTGCTCTTTACTTTTAGATGTGATATGTTTTATGACTGCTGCAAGATGAATTGCCTCTCTGAAGACATTAACGTTTTCTGAATCTGTATCTTATACTGTCTTTGCCCCGAATGTCAAACATAAAGTCTCCATTGTATGAAAAAGAATTTCATCATAGGGCCAAGGGGGTAAAAACATAAGGTATATATTTTTGGCCTGTGTGTAATTTGAAGTCGGCACGGCATGTGGTGGATGGCTCAAAGAATGTAGGATTAAATGTTGGATCTTTGCATAATGTGGAGTTATTATAGCGAGAAGATAATTATTAAGGTGGGATTTTCCACTGTCTGATTTACATCAGGTGACATAGAGATCCTGGATAGACAGGTAGTTTCACTGATGTTGGAGCCATTTCATTATTACAGAGAGAGCTCTGCTGTTCGCCCAAATGATAGTCCTGCCTGCTCTATTTACTGGAGTTCACTCTCTCTTTGTCTCTGTAGAATGTTCTATGGGATGTTTGTTTAGGTTGGTGATCCCCGTGATAGGACTTTCACTTGGAATTTGGAGCAGGAAAGAGCGGGAAGGAGAACAAATCCAAAATGCCTACAGAGATACACTTGGTCCCGGGAAGTGTGATCAGAGGGTCACACAGTCAAGCAGTGTCTTGGCTCTACACTTCTCCTTCTACACACAGTGTTCGGTAGAGGATAGTGGCCTCAGGTAGTACTCTATTGACCTCATTCTCCATGCAGATGTGACCGACCGGAGTTGGAACCCGACCTCCTGCATGCCACGACGGAACTAAGCCCACTGAACTAAAGGCATGTCAGTGAGAGTTAGGATAACCGTGTCTGGAACAGGTATGAACCACAGCCTATGGGTCTCATAGACTACAAGCCTATGGGTCTCATAGACTACAAGCCTATGGGTCTCATAGACTACAAGCCTATGGGTCTCATAGACTACAAGCCTATGGGTCTCATAGACTACAAGCCTATGGGTCTCATAGACTACAAGCCTATGGGTCTCATAGACTACAAGCCTATGGGTCTCATAGACTACAAGCCTATGGGTCTCATAGACTACAAGCCTATGGGTCTCATAGACTACAAGCCTATGGGTCTCATAGACTACAAGCCTATGGGTCTCATAGACTACAAGGCTCAGTGACAAGCTGAAGTCCGTATTGGTGTAAATAACAGTGCTGCAACACATGATTGCATCCCGAGGGGGAAAGTGGTTGAGGCAAAGCACGAGAGGAGAAAGAAGTTTAAATAATAGCATTAGTGTTGGCAGCTAGATCGTGTGCTTAAACAGGCTCTAGGGTAACTTCACATTTTTCCTGGCAGCAAGCATGAGATTGTTGGGGTGAAACTAATTGTTCGTTAAGTATTATGTTTGGAAGACAAAGTACACAGAGCTTTGACAAACATTAGCCTCGTCATCAGGTGAGGATCACCAAGCTGATATAATAATAATAATCATTTATTTTATATAGAGCCTCTAATTACAAAGACGCTTTAAAAAACGGGAAAAAAAACAAGAATTCAGTTATTGATGATCATCCAGGTGGATCATCCAGTGAAATCATCCGTCGGTGGGATGAGGTTCAGTTACCCAGAGGGAAAAGCTGTGGGACTTCCGAAGCTTCTCATCTACAGTATCGAAAGTACAGTATTCAGATTTGAGTTTCTTCTTCATGTGACTTTAATTCAAAGAGATCTAGCTAAATTTCTAATAATAATTTGGTGGGTGCCTACATTTGTCCTGTTTCAGAAATGCACAAGTGTGTGTTAAATGGCTATATGTTTTCTGCATATCCCAACTCTCCCGAGACACGGAGAGTGGGGTCACGACCAGGTCACGGCCAGGGTCAGCCATTATCAACCCTTGAACAATTAAGGTTAAGTGCCTTGCTCAAGGGCACATTGACTGATTTTCCATCTTGTCGGTTAAGGGATTCATTTATTTGCCCAATGCTCTAAATGCTTAACAGCTAGGCTACCATACATTACATGTTATGATATTTAGCCTGGGATGTACTGTAGTTGACAGAATGTGAAACAATGTCTTTGTAGAGAGGAGTATTAGTCTGTGTCTGATCTCCATACCTTGGTGCTGTCAGATTCTTTCACTTGTTACAAATCGCAGCACCAGTACCACAGTCAGTCAGTCAGTCAGTCAGTCAGTCAGTCAGTCAGTCAGTCAGTCAGTCAGTCAGTCAGTCAGTCAGTCAGTCAGTCAGTCAGTCAGTCAGTCAGTCAGTCAGTCAGTCAGTCAGTCAGTCAGTCAGTCAGTCAGTCAGTCAGTCAGTCAGTCAGTCAGTCAGTCAGTCAGTCAGTCAGTCAGTCAGTCAGTCAGTCAGTCAGTCAGTCAGTCAGTCAGTCAGTCAGTCAGTCAGTCAGTCAGTCAGTCAGTCAGTCAGTCAGTCAGTCAGTCAGTCAGTCAGTCAGTCAGTCAGTCAGTCAGTCTGTCTGGATGTCTGGATGTCTGGATGTCTGTCTGGATGTCTGGATGTCTGGATGTCTGTCTGTCTGGATGTCTGTCTGTCTGGATGTCTGTCTGTCTGGATGTCTGTCTGTCTGGATGTCTGTCTGTCTGTCTGGATGTCTGTCTGCCTGGATGTCTGTCTGCCTGGATGTCTGTCTGCCTGGATGTCTGTCTGCCTGGATGTCTGTCTGTATGTATGCCTGTCTATCTGTCTGAATGTCTGTCTGTCTGTCTGTCTGTCTGTCTGTCTGAATGTCTGTCTCTCTGTCTGTCTGTCTGTCTGCCTGTCTGTCTGTCTGTCTGGATGTCTGTCTGTCTGGATGTCTGTCTGTCTGTCTGGATGTCTGTCTGTCTGGATGTCTGTCTGGATGTATGCCTGTCTGTCTGTCTGTCTGGATGTCCATCTGTCTGTCTGTCTGTCTGCATGTCTGTCTGCATGTCTGTCTGTCTGTCCGCCTGAATGTCTGTCTGTCTGTCTGTCTGTCTGGATGTTTTTGACAAAATAACTGTTGTTTTATTCTCTCTTCCCAATCCAACCCTGGCTCTGAGGTTCTCCAGGGCTGTGGCATTAGAATGACTTCTGAGAATATACCGTACGTTCTGTATCGATATGGTTTTAGCATTGATTCTGTCCATCCTGTCCTTCCTGTACAATATCTGATCCTCATTTCCTGGACACATGATACGGTAACAAAGTGCTTTAGCCATGCATTCTTCACTACTGCAAATGCCAAATTTGGGACTTAACCCACCATTGGATACAATGCGATTTGTATCAAGTGAAACAATGGTTCCCGGTACCAAACGTGAAAGTGTCTTTGATATCACACCTCAGTGACCTTAAAGGACTCCTGTGATCAATGCATTTCCTCTTTTATTTCAACACTTTTTCGACAAAAGGAGAAACCCTGACAGAAACCCTGTAATGTACATGTTCATCTCAGGAAAAACATGATTTCCAGCGACAGCAACCATGCAAAGAGATTTGGAGGATTGAAAACCTGCCTAAGGGGTAAGTACAGTAGGTTTATTTTTATTTTTCTCTCATGTTGTCTCAAAGGGAATTATGCATTGCCGCCTTTCTGCTTCCATGACAAAAACTAAAACTGTTAGCCTCCAGATCAGAGAGGAGGAAGAAGCATGTTGGTCATGGATTTTCATGGAGTCTCAGACACAGCAAAGGTCTCCTCTACTGTGTCAAACCAGACAGAGACAGAGAACTTGGCGTGTGTGTGTGTGTGTGTCCGCGTGTGCGTGTGTGTGTGTGTCAAACCAGATAGAGACAGAGAACTTGGCGTGTGCGTGTGTGTGTGTGTGTGTGTGTGTGTGCGCGCGCGTGTGTGTGCGCGCTCGCGTGTGTGTGCGTGCGTGTCAAACCAGACAGAGAGACTGAGGCTTGGCAGGTCTCCATATTACTCCAGGGAGAGGAATACAAGGAGAGACAGTTGCTGCAGCGGGGAGAACAGGGGAACCAGAGGGACACAATCTTATTAGAAATAGGGATTTAACAATTCAACCTCAAGTAACCATGACAGAGACACACAGTCCTGCATTACCTGGGAAATACATTATGGGAGCTTTTTGCATCTTTGCTCTAACCTTCTTGTAACAGTAGCCTGTTTTATGGGCTTTTCTGCACTGGCTTACTGTGCAAAAATCTGTGGAGAAGCACAGGAAAGGCGGGATAGATAGACTGGTTTCAAGATACTTTACCCACTAGATTATAGAAGCATCCTAGTGGACACACACTGGTCAATGAAATTCCGATGAACCAAAGTGGAATAGACATTGAATTGATGTCTGTGCCCAGTGGGATAAAGCTTCGTACTGTAGATCCCACCGCTGAGAGCATGTATGGTTTACATTGTCTGACAGTAGGGACATTTACCATAGTGAGTAAGGACCAGAGGACTAGCGGATATAGAGGGAATAAAGGGATTTGCTCAATAGGGAGTAGGGGTGTCCTAAAATGTACTGTAAATATGGCCTTGCCCTCAGCCTTACTATATCAGTGAGATACTATTGCTTCAGCCTGGAAAGTATTTTTCCTCCCAAAAGAATCAGTGCAGTCTGATTCCCAGAAAATTTGTGAAATTGATTTGACGCCTAGTCTCAGACAACCGCAGACACTGCAGAGCAGGTCTACAATTACCTTACACATGTAATGTAACATGTGAAAACTGAAGCATTTGGTGTAGGGAGAGAAATTAAAGGCACCTTATTGAAACATAAATCATGTTGTGTTTGTGAAGGAAAATGTTATGTTCATGCTTTTCTAATAAACAATTCAACTGGGTTCATGCAAGTGCCTGGGAGGAATCCTCACTATCAGTAAAAGCAATTTGGCAGTACGCCCAGAACATTGCTTTGAGAACCCGAAAGTAGTATCTCTATTTCAATGTTTCAGCTTGGAGAGAAGAAACCTTGTGAGGTATTGGTCAGTCATATGCACAAACCAAATGTGAATAATGAAATAATGATGAATAATGAATAATTTAAATCATACAAATATAACTTGTCCTTGTAAGCAGTATACAAGAGAACTAACGGGACTGCCCCGTTAGAGCTTCTGACCGATGTGTACTATGGTGCATTAGGTTGGTTGGAAGCACTATAGCTAACTGACAATAAAGAATGATTCATTTAATATTGACTTCACGTGTCCCTGGTGGTAATTTGCACGAAATGTTCTCTATACAGCAGCTGGCTGTTCTTGACTTCTATCATTCCTCAACTGTTTAAAAAAATATATATTCTAAGAATTCCAGTAAATGGGTACGTACTCTGTAATCACAAGCTCCACTAACAACCCACTTGATTGCTTACTTACGACAATCAGTCTTACAACAAGTTCAGGTTGTTTGCTGATATTACTATGAAGCTACATAGTTCCTATAATGTCGGTCAATGAGCTGTAATAGCGACCACACACATTATTACAATGTCATGATCAAGGTTGGTCAATTGCTGAATAAACTGCAGGATCTGAAATAAATAGCCCCAATGGTTCCTCAATGAATTTGACAATTATTTAAATCTTAAAGTCTTAAAGTGGGTAAAAAGGACTATGGAATTTGAAAATAGTATTAAATAACAGATCAAGGGTTCAGAGTTCACAAGTGGCATGCTAATAGTGCAGAGGTTTCAGAAGTTCAAACAATCAGATGGAAAAGGCCACTTTGCTTATTGCTGGCTCAGCTTTCTGATTCTCTGATTCGCTACATGTCCTACTTATCTGAGCCTTGGCAGTCACTGGTAATGATAACTAGAATGGGATTTTGTTCCAGTATAAATAGTTACATGAGTAATTGACCTCTTTCCTGGACACAAAAACACCCACCCACCCACTCACAACACACACTACCAGATCAAAAGGGTGTATCCCCTAAACCCACTGATTAAACACATTTCAGAAGTATTTAATTTGTATTTCCTGGGCAAATCTGGCCAGTGCCAACATTTTACATTAATCTGAACTGTGGAGTGTGTGTGATTGGGTATGGGTGTGGGTGGGTATGTCTGTGTCTGTGTCTGTGTCGGTGTGTCGGTGTGTGTGTGTGTGTGTGTGTGTGTGTGCGTGCGTGCAGACTACAATCTAAGAGTGTGTGAGGATACAGGAGGGTGCTGGTGGAAGAGATGTGACGTGTAGCCAGATGAGTCTCAGTCTCAGAAGAGAAAAGTTTGGACATGGCGTTGTGCCAGGAGCAGATACCAGCTTTAACTCTCCAAATCCCTGCCGGCCGAGAATGAAATTTCATGTAAAGAGAAGCGCGAGTGCTTCACAATAGATGACATTGGCTTGTAAGTTTTAGGCAATGACGCTCAGGGGGATTCTATTATGCGGCTGTCACACAACGTTAGGCGAGACACCAAACACTTTCATGTGTGAATTAACGTTCACCCATCGCCAGATAATAGATATTTGCCTTCACTAATCCATTCCCCCTATTGATTTTTTTTTCATCCCTTTTAATAGCTTCTTGCAAGCAAGGCACATTTTTAATAAGAGCAAGAATGCTGTCATCTAAGAAGTTGTTTGACAAAGACAAGCAGCTTATTGTATCTTCCATACATTCATATATCCGATAATGATTTTCAATATGATTTCTTCATGTTTGACAATTTGAGTGGTTCAGTATATTTCATGTAATATCATGCATTAGGTAGAGCGGGCTGTATTTGATAGCAATTTAGATATTTAGTTTATCCCGTGCATGATTTATTTGGGGTGACACTAATTGTATTGTATTACAGTTTTTCCCATTTGTTTACACATTAAAATTGTCCCATGAGGCACAAATACCAAAATCTGTAACTCATTAACAGACCCATACACCAAATCTGTATCTCATTTAGCAGACCGATATACCAAACCTGTATCTCATTTAGCAGACCGATACACCAAATCTGTATCTCCTTTAGCAGACCCATACACCAAATCTGTATCTCATTTAGCATACCACTGGCACATGTTTTGCTTTACATTCAGTTTGCAATTCTATAACAAACATTTGGCAAAACATAACACAAAATTCTCTACCTTTGGCACAACCTTCCCAACTAAAATGTATTGTGTGCAAATGAAAAGCAACATGCTAAACTCAATTACCAATTGATCACTTTCTCTCTTCAAACACTAACTGTAATGTTCACTTTGGAATCAGACCTTTGGTATGGATAAAAAGGCCACAGTTGAGAACTCCTATGTTTGAAGCAAACTTGGCAGAGAGAGGTGGAGGTGGAGGTAGAGATGGAGGTAGAAGTGTAGTTGGAGGTAGAAGTTGAGGTAGAGGTAGAGGTAGAGGGAGAGGTAGAGGTAGAGGTAGAGGTGGAATTGGATGTAGAGGTAGAGGTGGAGGTAGAGGTGGAGTTGGATGTAGAGGTAAATGTAGAGGTGGAATTGGAGGTTAATGTAGAGGTAGATGTGGAATGGAGGTGGATGTAGAGGTAGAGGTAGAGGTAGAGGTATGGGTGGAGTTGGATGTAGAGGTTTATGTAGAGGTGGAATTGGAGGAGGATGTAGAGGTAGATGTGGAATGGAGGTGGATGTAGAGGTAGAGGTGGAGTTGGATGTAGAGGTGGAGGTAGAGGTGGAGTTGGATGTAGAGGTGGAATTGGAGGTGGAATTGGAGGTGGATGTAGAGGTAGATGTGGAAGTAGAGGTAGAGGTGGAGTTGGATGTAGAGGTGGAGGTGGAGGTGGAGGTAGAGGTGGAGGTGGAGGTAGAGGTGGAATTGGAGGTGGATGTAGAGGTAGATGTGGAATGGAGGTGGAGGTGGGTGTAGAGGTAGAGGTGGAGTTGGATGTAGATGTAGAGGTGGAATTGGAGGTGGATGTAGAGGTAGAGTAGAGGTGGAGGTGGAGGTGGATGTAGAGGTGGAATTGGAGGTGGATGTAGAGGTAGAGGTAGAGGTGGAGGTGGATGTAGAGGTGGAACTGGAGGTGGTTGTAGAGGTAGAGGTGGAGTTGGAGGTGGAGGTAGATGTGGAATTGGAGGTGGAGGTAGAGGTGGATGTGGAGGTAGAGGTGGAGTTGGATGTAGAGGTGGAATTGGAGGTGGATGTAGAGGTAGAGGTGGAGTTGGATGTAGAGGTAGAGGTAGAGGTAGAGGTGGAGGTATTTATGTATTTATGTATGTATTTATTTATGCTGCAGTAGTTTATGTGTCGGGGGGCTAGGGTCAGTTTGTTACATCTGGAGTACTTCTCCTGTCCTATTTGGTGTCCTGTGTGAATTTAAGTGTACTCTCTCTAATTCTCTCTTTCTCTCTTTCTTTCTCTCTCTCGGAGGACCTGAGCCCTAGGACCATGCCTCAGGACTACCTGACATGATGACTCCTTGCTGTCCCCAGTCCACCTGGCCGTGCTGCTGCTCCAGTTTCAACTGTTCTGTCTTATTATTATTGGACCATGCTGGTCATTTGAACATCTTGGCCATGTTCTGTTATAATCTCCACCCGGCACAGCCAGAAGAGGACTGGCCACCCCACATAGCCTGGTTCCTCTCTCGGTTTCTTCCTAGGTTTTGGCCTTTCTAGGGAGTTTTTCCTAGCCACCGTGCTTCTACACCTGCATTGCTTACTGTTTGGGGTTTTAGGCTGGGTTTCAGTACAGCATTTTGAGATAGCAGCTGATGTACGAAGGGCTATAAATACATTTGATTTGATTTGAGGTAGAGGTGGAGTTGGAATGGAGGTGGATGTAGAGGTAGAGGTAGAGGTAGAGGTAGAGGTGGAATTGGAGGTGGATGTAGAGGTAGATGTAGAGTGGAGCTGGAGTTGGAGAGGGAGGTGGATGTAGAGGTAGAGTTGGACATGGAGGTGGATGTAGAGGTAGAGGTGGAGGTGGATGTAGAGGTGGATGTAATGGTGGAGATGGATGTAGAGGTGGATGTAGAGGTGGAGGTGGATGTAATGGTGGATGTAGAGGTGGAGGTGGAGTTGGAGGTGGAATTGGAGTGGATGTAGAGGTAGAGGTAGAGGTGGGTGTAGAGGTAGAGGTGGAATTGGAGGTGGACGTAGAGGTATAGGTAGAGGTAGAGATGGAGTTGGAATGAAGGTGGAGTTGGATGTAGAGGTAGAGGTGGAGTTGGAGGTGGATGTAGAGGTATAGGTAGAGGTAGAGGTAGAGATGGAGTTGGAATGAAGGTGGAGTTGGATGTAGAGGTAGAGGTAGAGGTAGAGGTGGAGGTAGTGGTGGAGGTAGAGGTGAGGTATAACAACAACAACTAGAGCAATCTCTGATGAAATCCGGGTGACTATGGAGGACCATGTGGTCAGCTATGGTTTTGACCTTGAGAGAGGCTATTCAACTACGGTTTGACCTTGAGGCTGGTCAACCATGCTTTGACATTGAGAGAGGCTTGTCAACCATGCTTTGACCTTGAGAGAGGCTGGTCAACCATGCTTTGACCTTGAGAGAGGCTAGTCAACTACAGTTTGACCTTGAGAGAGGCTGGTCAACCATGCTTTGACCTTGAGAGAGGCTGGTCAACCATGCTTTGACCTTGAGAGAGGCTGGTCAACCATGCTTTGACCTTGAGAGAGGCTGGTCAACCATGCTTTGACCTTGAGAGAGGCTGGTCAACCATGCTTTGACCTTGAGAGAGGCTGGTCAACCATGCTTTGACCTTGAGGGGCTGGTCAACCATGCTTTGACCTTGAGAGGGGCTGGTCAACCATGCTTTGACCTTGAGAGGGGCTGGTCAACCATGCTTTGACCTTGAGAGGGGCTGGTCAACCATGCTTTGACCTTGAGAGGGGCTGGTCAACCATGCGTTGACCTTGAGAGGGGCTGGGCAGAGAGTGCTGCCTGAACTGAGCCACTTCACTGTAGCATCCGTCATCCCGATGTTCCAAATTGAGAATAGATTTGTACTGCAGACATTGGACCTCTCTACTATTTTTACTACTTGACAGTAGTACAACATAAAGCACATTAAAGATTGTAGATTGTAATACATACTGTAAGGGGAAACAAAGTAAATGTTTCATGTATTACTGTATGTATAAAATTGGGAGCTATACTATTTTGTAACATATTTATATTGTATACTGTATTGCTGTAGTGTTAACTGTACTGTATGCTATTTTGTTTTTGTAAAACTGAAAGATGACCACCACATACAAGGCTGCCATTGTGCAAATGGTAGTTGAAAATAATGCCATAAGACTGCGGGAAATCCAACAACAGATGATTGAAAACCCTGCCATCTTCCATAACATCATAGTGAGTTTATCAACCATAGCCCGCATCCTTCAGAAACACCATCTCCGGATGAAGCAAATCTACAGAGTCCCATTTCAAAGGAATTCCCAAAGAGTGAAGGATAAACGGTATGAATATATGCAAGTAAACAATATAGTAGTATTACACTCTTAAAACACGAGAAACCTGTTGATGTTGCCAGTGAACTTTACTATACAGCAATTTCAGTGTTTATTGACATTTCAGAGAATCATGGAGTTGGATGCAAGTCCCATCTCCCAAGAACTGGGTCACCTTACATGACAATCTCTTTCAGCCAGAGCAGAGAGGTCCAGGTGATCCTGAGCAGCAAATGATACTTCAGGCGCCGACAGAGATGGCCGCCTCGCTTTGCGTTCCTAGGAAACTGCACCATTTTGTTTTTTTAAGTGTTATTTCTTACATTGTTACCCCAGGAAATCTTACGTTTTATTACATACAGCTGGGAGGAACTATTGGATATAAGAGCAATGTAAACTCACCAACATTACCACCAGGAACACGACTGCAGCCGTCAACCCAAAACAACGGCGCCGCAGAGGTCTTCTGGTCAGGCTTCGTAGACGGGCACATCGCGCACCGCTCCCAAGCATACTACTCGCCAATGTCCAGTCTCTTGACAACAGGGTAGACGAAATCCGAGCAAGGGTTGCCTTCCAGAGAGACTGACAGAGATTGTAACGATCTTTGTGTCACGGTGTCACGTAGAGTAGGCCAGAAGGCTAAACTGGATAACCTAACCTCTATCAAAATAAAAAGATGGCGGAACCGCAAAAGTTCTTCTGTGCAAAGGTGTTTATTTACAAGTGATTCCGGAACAAAAAACAACAGTACTGCCATCAACGTCTACCTTATGGGACAGCTTAAAAACAATGCTGCCCCATCCACAGCTCAATCCAAACTGCCTCTTTAGAGACTGGAGGAGAGGCTCCTTTTGTAGGGCTAGCCCCTCCCCTCAGAACAATTAACCCTAATTAATTAATCAATTAACAATAGAAACCTACATTTTCCATGAACTAAACATACTAAAGGATATACATTGCAATACGGTTTTAAACAATATCACAACATAACATTTACAACATTACATCACTACTGACAATATCTTTCAATATGCCCATATGCATTAATGAGCCATTTGGGACAGGCACTATAAAGCCAACCCAATTCCCTTAGCTCGGGTCCTTTTCCAGCATACCCGGAAGCTACAGAGATGGAGAGAGAGGAACAGAACAAACAAACAATGCGCTCATCCACAACATTGATAAGTATAATAATTATTGTATCTCTCAAATATGAACATTGACAACTGTGAAATGCATGCACCAAGACAGAAGTTAATTTGTGTGTCGACCCACATTGTTAACTTATCATATAATGGCGCAGGGAGGAGTGATGAATATGTGTGTGCGTTAAAGAACCAAATGCTGCCCGCGGCCAGTGACGGACTTCTACGTCACACACGGAAACATGGCTCACTCGGGATTCGTCCTCAGAGTCGGCACAAACGAAAAACGAAATCAAGTAATTTTATTCACCTGACCTAGAATGTCTTACATTCAAATGCCGACCGCATTATCTACCAAGAGAATTCTCTTCGATCATAATCACAGTCGTGTATATCCCCCCCAAGCAGACACATCGACGGCCCTGAAAGAACTTCATTGATCCACATATCCCGAGGCTGCATTTATTGTAGCTGGGGATTTTAGCAAAGGCTAATCTGAAAACTCCCTAAATTTGATCAGCATTGTTCTACCTTTATTTCAACAAGGAACACAGACTGAGACCAAGGTCTCTTTTACAGCTGGGCCCTGCGTATACATGTTTACACATACAGTTTAGGTACAATGATTAAGAAACTACACTAGACAAACAAAACAATCACAGATAACACAAAAAAAATACAGCAACAGATTTAATTACAGACAGGTTATTCCCCTAACAGCACAAGAACTTGCATTACCGGAAACTGTTACAAACAAAACAAAAATAAAAATGCTCCAATAAATATTTAAAATGAGCAAGGGGGACAAGAGTCTCAAGTTTAAGTTTAATCTGCAGGCTATTCCATAGGCAAGGAGCGTAACAGGAAAAGGCAACCATACCTAACTCTGTGGAAATCGCATGGGCCTCAAGTGTAATCCATGTAATCCATGCTATCGAATGCGCGACCCGGGCTAGCAAAACCCTGGATCAGTGTTATTCTACTGCGACGCATACAAAGCCCTCCCCCGCCCTCCTTTCGGAAAGTCTGACCACGATTCCATTTTGTTTCTCCCAGCCTATAGACAGAAACTAAAACAGGAAACACCCATGCTCAGGTCTGTTCAATGCTGGTCAATCATATTCCACGCTGCAAGATTGCTTTGATCACGTGGACTGGGATATGTTCTGCTGATTCGGTGAGCGAGTTCATTAGCAAGTGCATCGGTGATGTTGTACCCACAGCATCTATTAAAACCTTCCCCAACCAGAAACCATGGATTGATGGCAGCGTTCGTGCAAAATCTGAAAGAGCGAACCACTGCCTTTAATCAGGGCAAGGCGACCAGAAACATGACAGAATACAAACAGTGGATCTACTCCCCCCTGCAAGGCAATCAAACAAACTAAGCGTCGGTATAGAGACAAAGTAGAGTCGCAATTCAACATGAGAGGTATGTGGCAGGGTCTACAGTCAATCACGGACTACAAAAAGAAAATCAGCCCTTTCGCGGACCACGATGTCTTGCTCCCAGACAAAATAAACAACTTCTTTGCTTGCTTTGAGGACATTACAGAGCTACCGACACGGCCCGCTCTCCTTCAATGCAGCCAACATGAGTAAAACATTTAAACGGGTTAACACTCGCAAGGCTGCCGCCCCAGACGGCATCCCCAGCCGCGTCCTCAGGGCATGTGCAGACCAGCTGGCTGGTGTGTTTACGGACATATTCAATAATTCCTTATCCCAGTCTGCTGTTCCCACATGCTTCAAGAGGGCCACAATTGCTCCTGTTCCCAAGAAAGCTAAGGTAACTGAGCTAAATGAATATCTCCCCGTAGCACTCACTTCTGTCATCATGAAGTGCTTTGAGAGACAAGTCAAGGACCATATCACCTCCACCCTACCTGACACCCTAGACCCACTCCAATTTGCTTACCGCCCCAATAGGTCCACAGACGACACAATCACAATCACACTGCACACTGCCCTAACCCATCTGGACAAGAAGAATACCTGTGTAAGAATGATGCTCATCGACTACAGCTCAGCATTTAACACCATAGTACCCTCCAAACTAGTCATTAAGCTCGAGACCCTGGGTCTCAACCCCGCTCCTGTGCAACTGGGTCCTGGACTTCCTGACAGGCCGCCCCCAGGTGGTGAGGGTAGGAAACAACATCTCCACCCTGCTGATCCTCAACACTGGAGCCCCACAAGGGTGCGTTCTCAGCCCTCTCCTGTACTCCCTGTTCACCGATGACTGCGTGGCCATGCAAGTCCTCCAACTCCATCTTGAAATTTGCAGATGACACTACAGTGGTAGGCTTGATTACCAGCAACGTCACTAAGATAGATTAATTTGATGTGTGTCTCATTTATATGCAGAGTTTCATTTTGAGCAGGGAGTACCTGCTTTTGATTTCTGTGTTTTATTTTGCAAGATGTCTGTGGGGTTTGGGTGTCACACCCTGGTCGTAATATATTGTGTTTGTCTTTATTTATTTGGTCAGGCCGGGGTGTGACATGGGTTTATTGTGGTGTGTTTTGTCTTGGGGTTTTGTTAGGTATTGGGTGTGTGGCTTAGTGGGGGTATCTAGCATAGTCTATGGCTGTCTGGAGTGGTTCTCAATCAGAGGCAGGTGTTTATCGTTGTCTCTGATTGGAAACCATATTTAGGCAGCCATATTCTTTGAGTATTTCGTGGGTGATTGTTCCTGTCTCTGTGTTCACCAGATAGGCTGCATAGGTTTTCGTTCATTGTTTTGTTAGTTATTTCATGTCTAGTTCCTTTTGAGTAACCACCACGCTGCATGAATAACCACCACGCTGCATTTTGGTCTGCTTCTCTTCCACCAGACGAAAGCCGTTACATTGGGGAAATTGGCTAACTTCTTTGTGTTTTTTGTTTAGAGTTTTGAATACCTGAGATGTAGTTTCAGCAAACGTATGAACAGTGTATAAACAGTAGGGTTATTTCTAGCACCTAGAATACCTGAAATATATCCATGAATAGAGAAAGAACTGAGCTCAGTGTTTTGACTGAGGCTTTTCTCTTTTGATGGAAACGCCTGGCACCTTACCTCTCTCTCTGACTTCCCACCTTACCTCTCTCTCTGACTTCCCACCTTACCTCTCTCTCTGACTTCCCACCTTACCTCTCTCTCTGACTTCCCACCTTACCTCTCTCTCTGACTTCCCACCTTACCTCTCTCTCTGACTTCCCACCTTACCTCTCTCTCTGGCTTCCCACCTTACCTCTCTCTCTGGCTTCCCACCTTACCTCTCTCTCTCTGGCTTCCCACCTTACCTCCCTCTCTGACTTCCCACCTTACCTCCCTCTCTGACTTCCCACCTTACCTCTCTCTCTGGCTTCCCACCTTACCTCTCTCTCTGGCTTCCCACCTTACCCTCTCTCTCTCTGACTTCCCACCTTACCTCTCTCTCTGACTTCCCACCTTACCTCTCTCTCTGACTTCCCAGTGACTTCATTGACTTTACATTTTTTTTTAAACTTTAATTGGATTTTCTATCCACAACATATATCATCCAGGGGATTTAATCACACATCACCTTACGTGCGATAATCAGGTGGGAGGTGCAGAAGGCTTAGTGGGACTACCAGTATGTCTGTCTATAAGAGATCCATGTCTTTCTGCACTACATTATTTCAAAGGATTACAAGCAACAATGATTTCGCTGAAGCTCTAGAAAACGTTGCAATATGCTGCATTACCTCACTGAAATCACAGGAGATTTACAGATGTTTCCTTTATAAGCGTATGATGATGCTGTCGAGCTTATCATGACTAAGATTTAGAACAGTGGCGAGTCAGCCGGACAAGACAAGACAGGAATTACAGGTATAATGTAGAGAGGGAGTACTGTGTAATTAGGTTTGTGAGTGTGTGGTGTGTGTGTGATGTGTGTGGTGTGTGTGTGTATGTGGTGTGTGTTTGGTGTTGTGTGTGGTGTGGTGTGGTGTGCATGTGTGGTGTGTGGTGAGTGTGTTGTGTGGTGTGTGTGTGGTGTGAGATGTGTGTATGTACGGTGTGTGGTGTGTGTATGTTGTGTGTTGTGTGTTGTGTGTGGTGTGTGTGTGATGTGTGTGTGCGTGCGTGCGTGGTGTGTGTGTGTGTGGTGTGTGTGTGTATGTGGTGTGTGTTGTGTGTGTGGTGTGGGTTATGTGTGGTGTGTGTTTGGTGTGTGTGTGGTTGGTGTGTGTGTGGTATGTGTGGTTAGTGTGGTGTGTGTGTTGTGTGGTATGTGTATGTGTTTGGTGTTGTGTGTGGTGTTAAGTGTGTGTGTGTGTGGTGTTAAGGGTGTGGTGTGTGGTGTGTGGTGTTTTGTGTGTGTTGTGTGTGTGTGTGTGTGTGTGGTGTGTGTTTGGTGTGTGTGTGGTGTGTGTGATGTGTGTATGTGGTGTGTGTTTGGTGTGTTTGGTGTTGTGTGTGGTGTGCGAGTGTGGTGTGTGGTGAGTGTATGTGTTGTGTATGGTGTGTGGTGTGTGTGGTGGGTGGTGTGTTGTGCTTTGGTGTGTGTTTGGTGTGTGTGTGTGTGTGTGTGTGTGGGTGGTGTGTTTGTGTGTGTGATGTGGTGTGGTGTGTGTGTGGTGTGGTTGGTGTGTGTGTGGTATGTGTGGTTAGTGTGGTGTGTGTGTTGTGTGGTATGTGTGTGTGTGTTTGGTGTTGTGTGTGTGTGTGTGTGTGTGTGTGTGTGTGTGTGGTGTGGTGTGGTGTGGTGTGGTGTGGTGTGTGTGTTTGTTGTGCATACGAGTCCTGAAATGCCAACTAAATGAAAAGCATGGCTGCCTCTTCCTCTAAGCAGCTGTTTCCTCCCTCTCACTTTGTCTCCATTCGTCTACTTCCTGTTTGACCGCATGTGAAAATAACACAAGCCACAGCAGACACTAAGGATAGGCCTTACACCAGGAACATAAATTGCATTCTTTCTTAGAAACTGTCCTCCCTCCCATTTCTCAGACTGCTTGTCATTGTCTGTAAAGCTCCTTAGCCATCGCCTATACTTCAATGTTTTACTAGAGGGAAGAGAGACATTCTAAATCAATATCAATAGAATATTGTCCATTTGGTTAGAACAGAGATTTGGATGCTATTCTATTCTACCAGTATTCAGTTCTTAAGAAAAGTGAAATAGCCAGAACAAATGGAAATGTGACTGAATATTAAATAATATTCCCAAGTATATTTACATTGCTTACTGGGTTTCCTGCAGTCATACAGTTTGTAGGCTAGAATATGTATTTGGTCGTATAGCGCAGTGGGTGATTCAGTCAGTCATTAGCAAACCGCCAGAGAATCACAAGGTATTACTGTAAGTTGCTTGAAATAATATTAAACTAGTTCCAGTCATTTATTTTCATTAAAATAAGTCCCTACTGGCATGTCCATTACTCATGCATGCTGCTTATTGGTTTAAACCACCCTAGAATATGCCTACAAATCATGTATTTCTCTGTGTCCATACTGAATCGGTTTAGTCATGGCTGCCTATTGCTGATAAAGAAATAAAGACAATTGAATAACGAGTGACAATGTAAATATGCAGTGCAAATTGTGCAGCGTTGGGCCCGTCAGTCACTCTGTGTGTGGACTGCTGAGTTAGTTATACTGTAATGTGCGTATTTAGCTATAGGAGATGGTAGGCCATGCTGTTAAATATGGGTCGAAGGTGAAATTAAATGAAATTATTTCAATAAATCCACTCGTTGAGGAGTGAAAGAGGCACCTTTAACAGGACATTACACGAGCACTACAGCAGTCGTAGATTTAACTAGCAATACTAAGGCCAGCTGCCCTGTAGTATTCTGGTTGGGGTTCCATGCAAGAAATCTAATCAAATCAAATTTTATTTTTCACATACACATGGTTAGCAGATGTTAATGTGAGTGTAGCAAAATGCTTGTGCTTCTAGTTCCGACCGTGCAGTAATATCTAACAAGTAATCTAACAATTTCACAACAACTACCTTATACACACACAAGTGTAAAGGAATTAATAAGAATATGTACATATAAATATATGGATGAGTGATGGCCGAACGGCATAGGCAAGATGCAGTAGATGGTATAGAGTACAGTATATACATATGAGATGAGTAACGTAGGGTATGTAAACATTATATAAAGTGGCATTGTTTAAATTGGCTAGTGATACATTTATTACATCCAAATTTTAATTATTAAAGTGGCTAGAGATTCGAGTCAGTATGTTGGCAGCAGCCACTCAATGTTAGTGATGGCTGTTTAACAGTCTGATGGGATAGATAGCTGTCTCTCGGTCCCAGATTTGATGCACCTGTACTGACCTCGCCTTCTGGATGATAGCGGGGTGAACAGGCAGTGGCTCGGGTGGTTGTTGTCCTTGATGGTGATGGTGTCCAGGAGGGCAGGTAGTTTGCCCCCGTGATGCATTGTGCAGACCTCACTACCCTCTGGAGAGCCTTACGGTTGTGGGCGGAGCAGTTGCCATACTAGGTGGTGATATAGCCCGACAGGATGCTCTCGATTGTGCATCTGTAAACGTTTGTGTGTTTTTGGTGACAAACCAAATTTCTTCAGCCTCCGGAGGGTCTCGAGCTTAGTGACGACTTTGGAGGTTAAATTCTGAGCTGTAGTCGATGAACAGCATTCTTACATAGGTATTCCTCTTGTCCAGGGCAGTGTGCAGTGTGATGGAGATTGTGTCGTCTGTGGACCTATTGGGGAGTGGGTCTAGGGTGTCAGGTAGGGTGGAGGCGATATGGTTCTTGACTAGTCTCTCAAAGCACTTCATGATTACGGAAGTGAGTGCTACGGGGCGAGAGTCATTTAGCTCAGTTAGCTTTCTTGGGAACAGGAACAATGGTGGCCCTCTTGAAGCATGTGGGAACAGCTGACTGGGATAAGGATTGATTGAATATGTCCGTAGACACACAAGCCAGCTGGTCTGCACATGCTCTGAGGACGCGGCTGGAGATGCCGTCTGGGCCTGAAGCCTTGCGAGTGTTAACCCGTTTAAATGTTTCACTCATGTTGGCTGCTATACGATATATACGACATATAGTTCAGGGTTGTATTCATTAAGTCACCCGGAGAACGAAAACCAGTGTTTCCCATTGGACAGGTCCAGATAGCACCTCCTTGTTTCACTTAGTTTGGGAACATTTTCTTCTGTTTCGTTCCTACTGAGCACTACCCTGGTATACTCAACAGATTTACAACATGGCTCATCTTCATCTAGATTGTTATTGCTAGTATCCTGAAATATCTGTGAACATGTAATGCTGCTTGTTGGTTTATTATCAAAGATACTCATTCTTTCAGAGGTATTTCAATGTACAAGGGAATATTTTGTTTTGGTGGATGGTTTCTCATGCTCTATTTCATGTTAATTATGCACATTGGAATAAAACCATTTTTAAAAATGGCATCTATATATCCCAATGTTCCTCAATCAATTTAATCATCAAAGCAGAGAATGAACTCTTGCTACACCCTAAAAAGCAATGTCTTTGTTATGTAGATCTAACATTTAGAAATACCCTAGTCAATGTCTATGATTTTAACGATGGCTCCCAACAGTGTACTTCTGACAATCATTTCCTTGCTCAATGCTTTTCAAACATAGTTCATGTTGTGTCTCCGAAGTATAATTTAATGCAATCAGCAACGATCCACAATCTTCCCATATCCTCCGGGACGTTGGAAGAGACGGCCGTAGCGAGGAGAGGGGGACACCTGTTTCTCTTGGTTTTACCATCATTACACTAGTGTTAGCCCTGAGGGAGAGTGTTGGTGTAGACCGTTAGCTATTCTAAAGGGGCGTTTCTGACAGCTGTGTGCAATGAATTCCTACTTACAAAATGTTGTAAAGATTATATCTGTAGGAATTCGCACTGCTAGCATAATTTTTTTTATTGTGTGAGTGTTTTATTTTATTTTAGGGAGTTTCAGAGCCTAACAGGGAGTTTCGTGTTCATTGGGGACCTATGGACTGAAACTGAGTATTCTATGGGTATGTTTTTGGGTTTATTATTGACAGATTGTGCTAGAAGAGTTTATTGCTCCCTCTCCGGTGTCCATTTCAGGACATCCCTAAAGGGAGTATTAAATATGTCCTAAAATGTACTCCGTAAGGAAAGCTGAAGGTTGACAGAGTTTCATGACCAAGCATTTTACATTCACTGTTATAGCACTCAACACCAACCACAGTCCAGTCAGCAACTCCCACCGGCTACAGAAACCTTTCAACAACCCCAACATGGTCACGGTTCAACGCTTTCATTTCATTTAATGCCATTATATCATGAAATAATGATCCATCTGGGCACAATCAATTCATGCCTATGTGGATGGATCACCCTAGACTAGCCTGCTTCCCATAAACAAACGCTGTGCTGATGAGTTACTGCCCATTAGGGGAAACGTGTTGAATGAGAGACAAAAAAGTTTGTCTACACTTGTACGATATCGTACCTGACTACCTCCAGAGGTGCAGGAAGATCTGATCACAATCAGGTCACAATCCATCCTTTAATCGTCTACACCTTACTTACTATATTGTGTCTTTTATATTTCCTATTCTGATCTCTTGTTATTTTTTTCTAGTGATACATTGTCATTTATTATTGCATTTTTGGGGGGTTTTGAGTTTGCAAGAAAGGCATTTCATTGTACTTGTGCATGAGACATTAAAACTTGAAACCTGTGTAAAAATATGGGCACAATCAGAATGTGGACAGAAGGAGGACAAAGGGTAC